>NW_023595538.1:0-2000 GCF_014839805.1 Manduca sexta | reverse complement strand
TTCCAATTTTATGTTTGCGAATATATTTTTTTGTTTAAAAAAACATGTCTATGTTTGTGTTAAAATTCTACTTGCAAACAACTCAATTGATTCGTCTTCAATACGCTTGCGATAAATATTTTAATCTGCAATAATGTGTGATTATTGGAAACATATATATTATTCTACATCTCAAAAAATAGGGATGAATGACCAATTGTATGGAATTTAAGGACAGTGCGTACATTAAATAAGCGAAACTTATATAAAAGTCATAATAATGTCTTGTGACAATTAACAAATAACTTGCCCTTGCAAAAAAAAAACATAAATAATTATTATTTGTATCATAAAGTATTGTATTATATTGCAACTAATTACTAAAAAATACCTAGAATTTGGTTTATACTAAGAATCCAATGATACTTAATGGATCGTACAGATATCCTACGAAGAACAAGGGTTCCACTTATTAGCTAATATACTTATATATCAATGTAATAAATTATCGGAATTTGTACTTACGTGGCTCAGAAACTCTCGTTAAATTAATTTGGGACACATTAATCCTAAATGATTTTTAGTTAGACTCATTTTGTATATTATTGCGCTATCCACGGTGTACAAAAATGCACTTGCTGTTACATAATTTATATTCGAATATTGACGAAACAGAAACACTATTTGCTAGATTATTATCATATTTGTATAAATTTTGAATACACAAATCAAAATAAATAGTTTTAAAAAAATTGTGTCACCGACATATCAAAAAAGTAGAAAATTGAAAATACTTAATCCGTGCTGATGGGAAATAATTAAAACTTTTAAAATCCAAACGAGTAGAAATTCATAACTTTTATTGAAATAAAACGAATACGTTCGGAAAATAAATAAACAGCTATAATTTTAAAAATGTTATCATTTTAAAAATATATGGTATTTAAATTTCGAACACCTAACTTACTTTAACATTCCGAGGGTCGATTTAAATCTTAAATCAGATGATTGTGATGCGTCCTAACCTGTAGGAGGTATGGCGCGACAATCACTACTCAACGCCCTAACCTTACCCTAAGATATTCAAATTACGTGGAAACCATCGGGTGAAATTTACTAGGTCTTTATTTATGATAACCGCGAGTTGCATGAAAACTCACCGGAGGTACAGATCGATATTTATTTAATATTTACGTGTCACTCCAATTGCAGTACACACACACGATAGTATGAGAAAAGTACAATAATATCGAATGTAGTTGAAAAATTATTGACTGCAAATTTGTTATGTGCAAAGAGTTGGGGTCGAAGATATATATTATAATAATATCAGCCCTGTATTATATACTTGCCCACTGCTGAGCACGGGCCTCCTCTACTACTGAGAGGGATTAGGCCTTAATCCACGACGCTGGCCTAGTGCGGATTGGTAGACTTCACACACCTTCGAAATTCCTATAGAGAACTTCTCAGATGTGCAGGTTTCCTTACGATGTTTTCCTTCACCGTTAAAGCAAACGATAATTCACAAAGAATACACACATGATTTTTTAGAAAAGTCAGAGGTGTGTGCCCTTGGGATTTGAACGTGCGGACATTCGTCTTGGCAGTCCGTTCCACACCCAACTAGGCTATCGCCGCTTGATATATAATAATAAATTGCTAAAAATACTAATCACGGATTGGCAGGTTTTGTTATATGGTATTCAATTGTTTAGCGATTATTTTAAGTTTTAAAAACTTATATACTTATATATCAATGATATATATCAAAGAGAACTGCAAGAAGCTAGCCAACTAGTGATTGTTTACCGCCTATAAACACCCACTTCAGAGGAATTATATTGCGTAGCCGGCCTTAAAGAGGTGAAATCTCTAATCATACAATGACTATGTTAGGCCTACATCCTCCTCTACAAAGAAGAGGTGACACGGAATGATAATTTATTTCAAATACATTAATATATAAAATAACATACAATATTCTCAATAGGAAATGAGCCGAAAAATCTGTCTAGTGA
>NW_023595537.1:0-1000 GCF_014839805.1 Manduca sexta | reverse complement strand
AATTGCTGTGTGAAAGTACTGAAGTTGTGTCAACGCATCGATCATCTTGCAGTTCCGGCGATGTTGACGAGATGGCGGTGTATGCATTGATTGTACCGCCACATATGTGTTCCTACTTTCGATTCTTTACTACATAGAATTCACAGCCTTACTTTTAAGCTTAAATCATCGTTGAAAGATGCAATGTCATGCTATTCAAAATAATATTATGATGTGTACTTACACGGCAAAGTGAAAACACTGCACCCGATGGAAATGAAGTGGGGTCCAATAGAATGTCGAGGACAGTTGATTACCCTTCGGCAGTCGACACAATTATGCCGGCCTGTGGGGATCGGATCTACACAGGCTGATCTCGGAACGCGACACACTTACGTGGGCCACTATGGTGGGTTTTAACACCTTGTGTACGGCGGTCACTATCCGGGCAGATATAACATATATCATAACACGAGCAGCAGTGCATTTCCTGTATTAGATTGCACGCGAGTGTAGTGTAGTTATTTATTCTGGCATGGTAATCGGATGTTGTTTTCGCCCTATAATGTGTTAAGTGGCAAGACTTTTATATCCAATACAGTTAACAAATTATATTACGATGAAAATAATCAAACCTTCAACTGAATATCGAACCCTAGGCCAAAGACATAAAGCCACAATTTTATTTGACATGTCTCAAATCCATTCAACGGCAAAGAAAACGTTAAGTGTCATAGAAGACGCACTCAAAGGTTATCGTACAAAAACGAGGGTATATTATTTTGTAATGCCATTGCTTTATTTACCGCTCCTCAGTACCGCTCAACAGTCATAGATAATATTAGACCCATAAAAATTTACCGTAACTTATCCTACTTTCAACTTTGACATTGGCAAAATCATCGTCTACCAACGATGGAGCCACAATCTAAAATTTTTATTGAATTGAGGGTATATTCATAAAAAAGTAACGACAATTTAGTAAGATTGTAAATGTGAGATTTGCATTGATATTGTGTTT
>NW_023595536.1:0-6716 GCF_014839805.1 Manduca sexta | reverse complement strand
TTCAAGTCAAGTTTTATATTAAAAATATTATATCAGCCATAAATTTCATCGGAATAAAACTATTCAGTGTTTTCTAAAGTAAATCTTTGCATAATATTATTAGTTTAAATACTTACTTTAACTGAATCTTATATTATAAGGTTCTGTTATAGTCTATAGTTTTCCTCGATAAATAGGCTATCAACACTACAAGATTTTTTCAATTCGAACCAATAGCTCCTGAGATTAAAATAAAAATAAATATAATAATAAATTCTTCAGCTTTATATTATAGTATAAATTTATTTATGGGTACATACATTATAAATTATGATTTCAAAAAGAGAATTACGGTTAGCATTTAAATTACAATGTACTTCGCTATTAATAAAAATTTTAAACGCATGGATGGACGGATAAAACCAGTTCATGCATTGCACTCGTGAACGGCGGGCTGGATCGCAAACGCACTGACTAACAAAAGGTGGCGTGATGTGTGACGTCACGTCGCCTTACTCGCCAGCTGGTAGACTATTGGGCGTGCGGCGTTTTCATCATACCGATAGTAAACGGGCCTATACAGCGCTTAGTAACTGCACGTGAGCGCTTCTACTAAAAGAAATGTATGCATTCCAAATCGGTACCATTCATTACTTACGACCGTCTAGCTATTTTTAGCGTACGATCTCACTGACGTACTCATTATCACCTACATATTGATTAACTGACCCCAATAATTCATAATTGAAAGTAGCGTGGCCTTTATCGTCTCGCCGTACGCTATCACCTGAATTGTATACATTGAACAGTCGTAATGATAGCGATATTAATAAACATGTAATGACTAATTGTAACGTTTACTCGAATGAGATAAGAATACGCTCAGAAGGCGTGGTTTATTCCGATCGTAACACAGGAATTCTCGGCATGGTCGAATATTGTACACAAGAATACATATAAACTATGATAAAACGATCATACGACATGACGCAATCGAGTGACGTGGTCATTACGTGTCTGATTCGTGGCTGACGGTGCGTTTTGGTGGTATGTATTTATAAATCTCAGCCGGGCGTGACCTTGTGATAGAAAAAAAAAAATGTTTACTGCAGTCTCTCCTACATAACACTTCTTAATTTGAAATTTAAGATTTATTATGGTATTTTCTAACAACATTTTACCTAACTCGTCAAAGATTTGTTTTCCTTGCTCTTGTAATAAATGGAGCTATTAAAAATACATAACAGTAAAATTTACCGACTGCATTGTTGTCTACACAGTATCTACACAAACAATATCCGAATCTGAAATATGTATTCTAAAATTATAAAAATGTTTTATAATAGCAATTAAGAATAAAATAAAATCCCAAATGTATATTGTATAGACCTATAAATATATACATTTATACCATGTAAATAAATCATATAACAAACAAAAACCTATAAAGCAATGTTTACTTTTACTACAACTTTATTTATATTAACTACTTGAATATCCGGAATAATTTAAAGTAAAAAATTGTAGTTACTCATTATGCTATTAGCCTCGGATTGATGCATTCTCCATAATAAGTAGTTTCTGCAGCTTTGACCTTTTCGCTTTCAACGCCATTTAAAGCTGGGATAGGTAAATATGTGGCCAAAATTGTTTATTGGTTTACAACGAAGAGCACCGGATATAATAGCTTACTTCCTGTCAGACCTGCAAGACGTACCATTATGGTAGGTGCGTCATTATTTTAATATTTTTTTGTCTTAGCTGTTTCAATGGCAAATAGTTTTTTTATCATTGCTACTGTTTACGGAAGAACATCAATGTACAATGACATTATATTTATAATATAATATCCTCTAATTATATTTGTGTTTGATGCGAGCTATCCTTTCATTTAACTATCCTTTATTACACGAACTGTTCGTATTATACATGAAATAAAATATTTCAAACTTTATAAATCCTAACTGTTAATAACAATGCTGTTCCGGTATAAATAGTTAGCGGATATTCAAATTTGAAACGCAAAGATATCTGTTGTATATTTATAAGATAATTCTCGTGTTCTAAGAAACTTCTAGACGTAATAAAATGCTGTTGATCGGTTGTTTAAGGATTAATAGCTCATTTGTACCATTACACAAATAAAAAATGCTTTCTGAAAAATTACAATTTACTCTGGTTGAGATTTTATCAAACAATGTTTTTTTATGTATTTCTTCTGAAATAAAACTAATTCTGTAGAAATCATTCTCATAATCCAGGTCTTAGTTAATTTGTCGTGATAACTTAGATGAGGCGAAGGCAACTAAAGTATTGATTGATTTGTTACGTTACATCCAGTACAATCTAATCGAAGAACAGTTTTGATTGCCATATAGGTAAGCGAATCAAAAATCCTTTATTGACCTATACGGCTATCAAAGCTGTCTTTCGATTAGTAAGCCTGTAATTGCTAATAGGCGGATTCGCACCCTTAGACGGAATTGGGCTCCGTGACTATACTTAGTCAATAATTTAGAAACTACTGCTTCGCAAAAAAAAAATAGTTAGACCCTGGTTATTACATAAAACCTGTCAAAATAAATTGTTGAATGCTTCGCTCGTCGCGTTATTGAAATTGCTGCCGTAAACAACCGATCTTGATTTTCACAAGGAGATCGACATAACAAATGCGTAGTTACAAGTATAAAAATATTCAGTTATACAGCCATTCGTATATTAAAACATGTACTGCTGAATTGATTCGATGTTCTATCAATCGTCCTTAAACGATGTCAATGGTAGAATATGACTTCTTTATTAACCCTATCAATTGCACTGTAATCAGTGGATGGGCGATGTTCACATCATTCACAATCTACAATTGTGGGATGATCTGTGTGATGCGTCATTGGCATTATCGTATCAACTAAATATGTTATTCGTCGGAAATTTAAAACTCAGTATATAAGCTTAAAGCCAATTAGTCACTGGAATATAAAAAGAGTGGGCAGTGTTTTTAATTTTTCTGCATCTCTATGAATATGCTCAACTCGTAATACTGCCGTGCTGAGCTCAAAAGCGGTATCTCAATAAAAATAAAAATCTTGATTTTTATGTCGTCAGATAAAGAAATACCTATCCAATGAAATTACGTAAATAACGGTTTCTTGTATAGAACTTGTGAAGAAAAAAACTTTAAGAGTTTCTCTATCTCAGTTTTACATACAAAACTATATTCACAAAACTTCGATTATCTCGAAATAATGTTTCCCTGACATACCGCTTTTGCGCTTAGCACGGCAGAATAGATCGTAAAAATGTCTAAACAGCCATATTTGATTTCCAGTTTTAAACATTTCAAAATGTTTTGACCTAGAAGAAATTGTGGTTTAAAACCACCTTTGGAATGCTTCCGCGTGAAAGTATGCATCGTGAGGTTGTCTTGAAGGTTACTTATGTATGATGGCACCTATTACTGGTTTCCGGCCCTTATTTCCTCTCACTGCGTATTTTAAATTCTATGAGGAAAGACCGACTGCCAGTCTTCAAGACACTGTTAGCTCATTCTGCGCAGATCGGACCGTCAACAGTTAAATTTTAAAAACAAAATCGTATAATTGTGGAATGTAGGTAGATATTGTAACTTTGACTTTTCGGATGACCAACACCTTAATCCGCCCCGTGACCACGAAGGCTGCAAAGTCTTCGAAACTTCGAAGAAAATTCTAATATAAAAACCGCGAAAAAATCCGTAAAATAATTTTATTTTAATTCTATGAGTTTAACTGGTTTCAAATTCGCATTTACCCAATAATTTAGAACTACGATAGTGAAGTAACGTCAGTTGTTGTGATCAGACTATATTAATAATTAACATTAACAATATCGTATATACTGATAGTGTAGATACGTAACTAATCACCTTGTTCCGTTACATTAACACATGACCTTAACAATTAATAACTTGCGTTTGCGCATGTTTTGGTTTTCCAGCTGAGTCACGTAAAAAATACTTCGAAAAGTATCGCAAATAATTTACTAATTAAATAAACATAATGCCCTTTAGTATATCCAGAGTTTTCACCTGTTAATTTGGGATGTACAATAAAAAACAGCGTGGAAGGTCAACAGGGCCCATTATATGACATCTATGTTTTTATGTTGCAATTACTAAGGTTCATTATGATTCATCACCTATTCCATTTGGCATTGCAGTGACGACATAATATACTTGACTTTGAATCATTATAGTCTTCAAGCCACTAGAATTTAAAATGAGTAGAATATTGTTAGAAAACAGTATCTCATATACATTTTTGACCGGTTTTATTAAGATTTAGATATCTATCAACATTATTGTTTTTATTCTTGTCATATTGCCTAAAAATATTGTATCATCACACTAAATTTTCATCATCTATCATTTTTTTTAGTTTTTTGGCAGTTAATTATCATCCGAATTATCTTTTAATCTTTCTTTCTTAGTCCCGCATATTGTGGCATTCTTCTAAGGATTGTTATGATAAAACCTTGTGGCGTAGGTACTCGCCAAAGATAAAAAATTCCGCGACAAATTAAACAGTAACTAATAAATTAATGCTCTTTTACCCTCTAACCGACATTATAAAGATAAATTTGTTAAATGTAATATGGAGGCGATTTTTATATATTTTAATTATCTGCATAACAATTTGTACTTAATAAATTGTACAAAAAATTACGCCACGAAGGCTATATAAATATTCACCAATCCATTCTTCATTCTTTGTGGTAAAATGTCAACAATAATAGCAAATAAAGCAACAAACCGATACACCACATATAAATCTGATACATCATAGACTGTAGTTTTGATCCATATATTATGTAAAAGTATTAAAAAATCGCAGCTGTATTACGGACATCTGTTTGACGTCAATAAAAGCGATGATTATTATAATCCTGTATAGCTTGCAAAATATCAGATAGATTATCGAATAAATTATATTATTTACTTAAATCTCGGCAATTAATCTAATTAGTAAGAATAAATGATTTATTAGATTTGATTGGAATGTATTATTTTATTGAATGTTCAACGAACTGCCAGTTATGTGAGGAAACGTATTTGTATAAAAAGTGCAACAGTCACTTTACTTTCCTGATCCCTAGCCTAGTTAAGAACCTTTTGTCATTGACTTCCGGAGCTACAACTGACTCACGTATCGACAACGATTCGCGAAACTTATATTTTTGGAGCATTTAAACATTTATATGTCAAAGCAGTGCGGACATCGAACCCGCGACCTCACACTTTACAGACCACAGACGACTTTCAAGTAAAAAGTATATAATTAAGTATATTCTCCCCGACTGTGTCTTAATTTAAGATTTTTTAAAGTCGCTATGCATTTATCCGACGTCATTATTCCTTTTAATATCTAGTATTGCCAATTAATTGCTACGTTTTATACAGACGTTTTGCAGTCGTACGGGCTGCCACTACGACTAAACCGCAACCCTAACATGAGGCAACTTCAATGACAATGCAATACGCACGAGGTAAAACCTAAAACACGTTACGGCGCAATGATGCGCGTAAGTCAGTTCACATAATAAGGGGCCATTGAAATGGGTGAAAATTTATTTCTTCCGTAAACTACGGCAACATATACTGGCAATATTCCTAACTAAATAGGCAATTTAGAAAGAATACAGCGATGAATAGAAATTGTCGTAATTGCAATGTATGAAAGATATTGTGATACCAAATTTAAAAATTCCTTAAAGTTAATGACTTAATAATACGCATCGACGCGACCTTACTTATTTCATGGTCGTATTATTATGGATATCAAGTATTAATTGTCAAAATTAATTTACGCATTATCATAATCGTTAAACAGCATAATTACAAAAATATTTCACGTTTGCGTATCAAAGACGTAATATATCATAAACTATCCGACTTAAACAGATAAAAAACACGACATTGTTGATTTAATTGCCATTCTAAAGGAAAACATAACACGACATAATAGCTTCCTAATCCCTATTCGCCTGATTTAATTATTGAGGCCTTGTTGACCTTAGTGTGACTTAATTAAATCGCATCTGTGTCAAACAAAATGTATAAAACTTAGCTGATATCAGCCTAAAATATTTTTATAATTCTCCGCATCATTTGCATTAAACTAATTATTTCAAGTAATACAATTCTTTTTATTGTTATGATCGAAGGAAACCATCACTACTCATAAAAATGTTAATTAAGCGTACATCATTTTGTGTAGTCGAAATAGTTTAAAGAAAAACAAATTAAAATGCCATCGATTATCAGTCATGAATAATATTGACGCAATTTGCGTATAGTTCAAAGTAAGAAATACTATACTTACTGGCGAATTTTTCGATTCAATAAAACGATACTAATTTAAAAGTACATAAATTTTAAACCACTGGATAACACATTATAATACGTACGCTATTAAACAACTGTTTACACATAACATTTGATTTTAAATGTATAAAGAAATACAATATAGTGCGTAAGATTTAGTGCTCAAACATTTGTAATGAATTCGATGAGCTTTTACATCAATATACTATTAATACGTTTCTTTTTCTGCAGGATAAAACAATCTTTGACTTTTTAAAACTGAAATACTGCCAATGTTATTCAAAAAGGTCTATTTTTTTATATATATGTTCGCGAAATAAAATATAAAGATTAATCCATATTAATCCATTCGTTCACAGTTCGTTTAGCAGGCCAA
>NW_023595535.1:0-1000 GCF_014839805.1 Manduca sexta | reverse complement strand
TAAAATAACCAGCAAACTCAACTAAATAAACAAACAAATACATGTTGACTGCTACGCAGTCTACGACATTGTGCGTGCCCTTATAAAGACATCAACGCGGGCGGTCCTACAATCCACAAATTAACACACCTTTATTCCACAACTTACAAACCTTTATTACAGCAGCGCTTTGCTTAAATTTTGATAATTGAAAATATTACTTTAATCAATGATCAGTTAAATATATATTTCAATTATTTATTCCCGCGGAATAAATTCAAACATTTACCTATTATATCTGTCAAACAACGTAATAAAACTTTGTTGTAAAAGCAAGCAATCAGTCAGCCTCTAGTCATCCACTGCTGAACATTGGCCTCCTAAAGTGAGCGCCAACTATCCCAGTCTTGAGCAGTCCACATCAATCCTTTGTACAAATAATTGAAATAAAACTATTTCACACAAATCGTGATACTTATCACTACATTTGACTCACTTTAAAAAAAAATACACAACCTATTTAATCCGTAATGCCGTATACTTCGATACATACATGACATATAACCTACACAATATTAGGCACCTAAACATGTCCAACAGTATCGCAATATTACCTATTCGATGATCTCAACTTCAAACCTCCTACTATCCTATGCTTATATTACACAAGCAAAACAAACAGTGACGTAATTCCAGCGAGAGACTTTACCTAGTACTTAAGTCGCTAATGATTCGAGACGGAGATCATCGTCAGTGAGGTGGAATTTAGAGCCTTCGATCGGTCTTCCTATGCAAGATGCGAACGCGGGTGTAGTTGTAGTAACATATACAATACAAAACAGTAGTAATAAATAAATTATAGCTCTCAGACAAACCTATAAATTTTTCCTGTCTTCATTGTCAAATCGCTCTTTTTCGAAAATGAATTATATATTAACAGCCCTGTATGACGGGGTTCCTCCTCTACTGAAAACGATTAGGCCTTAGTCCACCACGCAGGCCAAATGCATGCTGGCAGACT
>NW_023595534.1:0-9244 GCF_014839805.1 Manduca sexta | reverse complement strand
AAACGGAATAATCAGCTTATAAAAATACCGGAATTATGATTGGCATCGAAATAACTGGAAAGGTGAGGACGAAGCTACTTTGTTTTGATTTATTCATCGGCGCCAAACCGTCTGTCTGACCAGACAAGACCAATTTATTGTACGTATTACATGGCATCTTTGCCATTTCAGGGGTAGCAGAGGCGTCATCAAACCTACATTTCGCACGCTAGGTCAGCCGGCTTATATAATGGGCCACGCCTATTATTTTATTATAGCCTATAAACATTAAGGAAGGTTGCCCGTGGCGACTTTTTGTCGCGATACTGTCGCAGGTTCACGACTAAACGCGCAGCTGTCGCGACACAACTTCGATACAGGAATTAATTTGAACGCCCCTTACCGGTACAGTTATACAAGGTCTAATTTTGTCTAATGCGCATAAGATATTCTAAGGTTTGCGCCCTGGTCACGGGCCATACGATTGCTTAACACTATATCTCAGAACTTGGATATATTTATATGTAACCTGTCAGAATTCACTGAAATGGCTCATAAATGTATTGAAATAAATTGTTAAAATTAAATCTGTATAACATCGCATTAGTTTCAACTGTTATGGTGTTATAATATATGTACAAATAAATAAAAATAAAAAAGATTAGTGTATTTATTAGCTTTTTATCACGAGTAGTTTCTACGCAACGTCAGAATTCGGAAATTTCCGTCGCATGACCAGTTTCAACCGGTATATAAAAAGGTCGAATTTTAAACCACTCACGCGCACCGACGAATAAGATATAAAATTTCATATTGTTTTAATTATATCATTTAATTATACAGCTGATTTTTTTTTCTCAAAACCAACTCTTTAGCTTTTG
Organism: Manduca sexta; assembly: GCF_014839805.1. Classification (NCBI taxonomy): domain Eukaryota; kingdom Metazoa; phylum Arthropoda; class Insecta; order Lepidoptera; family Sphingidae; genus Manduca; species Manduca sexta. The sequence goes on along the minus strand of NW_023595534.1, from coordinate 8,384 downwards.
TACTATTTGCTTGAGCATAATAGTAAAATATACATCTAATTATACCAATTAATTACGCGTATCGTTATACTGTACATTATAATTCTATCCAAGTAATAAGCTAGAAGTTTCTTATCAATTTTAAAACAAAGCTAAATAACAAATTGTTATTAATAGTCAGTTAATTTATACCAAGGATTTTCCTGTGACATGTTAAATTTAATATAATAAATTATTGTAATTTATGTAACTTTAAACACTAAAAATAAATGGAGTAACCGCAAATAATTGTCATTAACGGGTTTCTTTGATATGTTATTTTACTGGGAATTTTCAAATATGAAACCTCAAGACATTAAAATATTTACAACCACGAAAACAGCCGTTAACTAAAAAATATTTTGAGCAGAACTGTTCCAAAATACACAGTTATTGAAATTGCAGTAACGATTTCAAACTATCAATAACAATGTGTATTCAAATGTAACAGTAAATAACTATGTTAGAATAAAATGAGTCTTTGGTACATAAGAACACAGTTCATTTTCGATAATCTAAAATCAACACTCCCTCACTAACTAACACGTTCCAATTAGTAAACCAATTAGTGGTACTTTAATGTATAGAATAAGTATTACCTCCTTCTCTAGCTCCAATATTTTCTTCTGCCGTTGCATTTCCTTTTCCATTACGAACTTGTTTACGCCGTTTTCTTGCTCCAGGATATCGTGCCTTCCAGTGGAGATTAAAAGAGACTGAAAATAAGTCTTTAATATAGCGTAAACTAAACCCTATAAGCTCCTAAAGAGGTCCTAATGTGTAATTCCTTAATCTTTATTTTTTTAAATAAAATTCTAGCATGTGTAGCGACTACACATGATACTTAAATAAAGCCAAGGAAATGTCGCCTAGCACAGTTTGCATTAATATGCCGGCCAGTCTAATTGCTTTCATGTTCCGCCTAAAGGACCAGATGTAGGGAAGGCGTAACACCGTCAAACATTTCCACAGCTTACATACTAACGGTGAAGGGAAAACATCGTGAGGAAACCTGCATACCTGAGAAGTTCTCTATAGAAATTTTCGATGGCGTGTGAAGTCTACCAATCCGCACTAGGCCAGCGTAGTGGACTAAGGCCATATCCCTCTCAGTAGTAGAGGAGGCCCGTGCCCAACAATGGGCCAGTATATAATACAGGGCTGATGATGATGACATACTAACCTCTACAGTGGCTTGGAAATTGTTGTGGTGCGCTACTAAAAGCTCAGCCAACACATCCGGAGATACTTCCGGGAACAAGTTATACAATTTCTCCCTCGTCATCTTGGCGGCTAAATCTTGAGGTTCACTACTACGCCAATCGTCAAGATCCTTCTGGTACAAACTGAGAGCCAGATCCATATCCATGATCTCCTTGAAATCTGGCACTGCTGGCTCCATTCCTGCGATGAGTAGTTCTTCTTCTTTTAATGCTAGTTCCCTAAAATATACATAAATATAAAATTCTACAGTATACCAAGTGGTATGTGGGTTTTAATAATAATCTATATATATAAAAATGAATCCCTGTTTCCTTGGTCACGCCATCACGCGTGAACGGCTGGACCGATTTCACAAATATATTTTTTGATATGTTTGTTATTGTCAGGAGAAGGATCTTATGAAAGAAAAAATAAGGAAGTTGAGCGGAAAATTAGAAAAGTTAAGAAAACTTAACGAAAATATCTATTTTATATAACTGTCAATTGTTTAAAATAACTATCAGCGATTGACAGAATGCGCGCTGCAAATTCATAGTTAAGACATCACCGATGAAACGGTGGTGCAATTATTTTTTTAAAGAAGAAGAATAGTTAAGACGGGACAACGTGTGTCGGGTCAACTAGTGTTTAATATATTTGCTTAATATCGGAGACCTCTCGCGTCGGGGCCTGGTAGAAGCCATGCTCGGGGCGAGAAGGGACGCAGTCACCTCCTTCTGCGAGGACGTGATGCTCGCAAAGGAGGTGGCGGAATACAGCGCCACAGCGCCCACCGTCCCATCCGCCACGGCAGACGCACAAGACGCGGGCGTCGAACGTCTGCTGAGGATCGTCGGCCTCCGTAGGCGCGGACCGTCGGGTGACGAGCATTGGGTAGCTCGTCGCCCGAAACACCCTAACAGCCCGTGTGTACGGCGCGTAGTGTTCCACGCGCGCCTCGAAGAGCAGTGTCAGCATAATTTGCGGGGCCCTTTAGGGCCGGTGCCTACTAGATCTCAATGCCACCGGATCTTGGACCTAGGCACATAGGCAAGGATGGGAACACCGTAGGTTCTTAGTCAGTAAAAGTCTGACACGCTCTCCCGCCCATCCCAAGGGGAGATAGTCAACTGACGATTTACCTACGTAAAAAAAAGGACCAAGGCCTAAACTCTTACAGCATTAAAGGAGGTTCGTGCTTGGCAATGGGTAGTAAAAATATCTTCACTTTCTGGTTTTTTATCATTTTATACTTTAGTGCGAATGTGGCGAAAATGCGATGTCGCTGCGACAAATACTCTTAAAATAATAGTAGTGCCATCAAGTCACGTAGAACATTTTTAATTTACACTTGCAATTCGAGTAACTGATTGAAAAGTGTTATTTTCAAAAAGATAAATATAGCACTTTTCGTATTTACGCCCTTTTTAACTCTCATGGCAATCCTATGTAAAAGGCATGCGCAGTAAAGCTACAAAAATGCTTGTACTCGCTTCTAATATTACCAATATAAGCGCAGTTATGAATCCTTTTAATTGAAAATAATACGTACACCATTAGAACGTTGCAAAAAAATATGTTATCAATAATTATATCAAACTCTACCGCGAACATTGTCATTTGAAATAGTAAGATAACATAGTTTAGATAAAATATAATGCCTGCAATGTTTTATTAATATGCAACAATGACTTACGCCCGAAATTAATAACCAATCCTAATCCAATGTATGCCATCTAAGATTGATAATTCATTCGTTTTTATGGATAAAGCATGCCAATAACCAATCCATAGATTGAGTAAGCTATCTCTAACAATAATCGATCTTTGAGAGGACGGATTACAGATCATAGATTACCCTCTGTTTGAAAATGACAGTTTATGCTTGCCAATACTCTATCTACCCGTTTTGACATTTGATTTGATTGTTGTAAACAATCGCATTTTCCAATCGGACCAATTCCTCAGTTTACTCCATATGTTTTAAATATCGCTTACACTGATTTTAAGGGTAACGAAAGGGCAATGGAAATATCCATATTCTCTAGTGACAGTGACGACAGTGATTTGGAGGGACTAGCGATACTGATAGCGAAACTGAAAGTCGCGCTTCATCACGGGTAATGAAAAGAGTTAACTACATGCAGACCCTGGATGAGTTTGATTTCACGTTTAGATTAGGCTTTCGAAATCTGCTTGCCAATCAGTGTTAGTTAAACTGATCTCGTATATTCGTGTTACTTCTATGTACAAGGTAAATAATTTTTGACATTATTTACAAAAAATACCGTACCTACCGAACTATTAGATAGGTACTAACAAGGGACAATTGCATCGTTTTTCAGGAACTATGGTGTTTCTCCATTCCATCAACTTTTGCTGAGGAATAGGAAATATTTATATTATCTTTTCAGGACATTTGGTACATGGAAACGTCGCTTCCCTGTGATTGCATTGACATTGCGTTTATCTTTACCTAAAGTTCAAACAATAATAATTGCAACTGCAGTTTTGCACAATATTTGTCGGAATCACAGGCTAGAGGAAATTACAACCGAAGTGGAGTTATCAACTGCTGATATTATTAATTATGAGAACAATATAAAGAATCAAGATGTTAGAAAAAGAACAGCATTAACAAATAACTTCTTTACTTAGTAAAATAAAATACCTTTACAATCACTGATATTTATTTTATTGCTTATCTACATTTGTAATTCAAAATAATAATTACAAATTAACATAGTTTTATTAGTTGAAAGTTAAAACATAGAAACAGGCAAAATTTCCATACATTATCTATACTATTATATATAGCTGAAGAGTATGTTCGTTTGAACGCGCTGGTCTCAGGAACTTCCGGTTCGAATTGAAAAATTCTTGTAGTGTTGGATAGCCCATTTATTGAGGATGGCTATTATAGGGTATATGTATATCATCACACTATGACCAATGGGACCAAAAACGGCTAAAATTGATTACTTTTGAGAGCTTCCGTTGCGTGCGCTGCATAAACGGTTAAAGTTATGCAAAATTATGTATAACGGAATTGTAATTTGTTCCATAACACTGGATAATGTGGACAGAGTCAATTATTATTATATGGCACCGAGTTTACTGCGTACTTCATACTAAAAACTAAATTCTTTAAAGATTTATTAATATATTATGAACAATGTTATTAAACTTCAGTGTCAAAATATGTTAGCAACCACATTACTCACGTTCCATTTTGAAACTAATTAAAAAGTTTGTATCTTAAATATGACATGTACTAATTATTAATTATTTCTTTTGAGGGCTAAAATACATAAAATATTTTTTTACTCCAAGTCTTATTTTTCGCAATTAGGCAAATATTGAAACGAATAGTTTGTATGGAAAATATTTTTAGAAAAAGTAATTACAAAAGTATTTTTATGAATGGAATATTCTGCATAAAATGGAATGGTCAGGAGGGAACGCATCTGGAAAGGATTGCCAGCGATCTATCGTTGAAGGCAAGCAAGTATAGGCGAGTTAAGATATTGGCATGCCGATAGGAGAGCAATCGAAAGATAGTCGGCAATCTAAGATAGGTTTCAGTCTTGGATAGTAGATACATTATTAATTTCGGGCGTTATACAAATGAAGAATGAAAAATTGATGTTCTTTTTATGATTAATGTATTTTATGTTTGCATTAATTCGATTTTAAAAAACATATCGATATAGGTTTTTCCATATTACCAAGTTCCCATGTACAACTAGGGAACATATTGTGTGTATCTTATTAGGTATTACCGAAAAATTATTTTTATGGAGTAAGTCCTAATCTATACTATTATATAAAGCAGAAGAGTTTGCTTGTTTGAAAAATTATTACTTTTGAGAGCGTCCGTTGCGTGCGCTGCGTAAACGGTTAAAGTTATGCAATAATCAGGTGTGACGAAATTGTTCCTCTTAAAAAAATCTAAAATATATATTATAAAACAAAGACCCCAGCCACCTCTATCTACCTGACTGAACGCGAACTCAAAAACTACCCAACGGATTGAGATGAAATTTGGAATTAAGATATATTGAAACCTTGGGAAGAACATAGGCTACTTCCTTCCCCGGAATAATATATAGCGTGACTCTAATAGTAATAAATATTAGGACTTTATTTCAATCGCTATCCATAGTGGAACTGCGAGCTATGTTATACCTTTCTGATTATTTATTTCAGTGGTAAACTGCCTCAATGGCATAAGTGTATTGCGTGTGCAGTACGACAACCGCTCTGAGGTCCCGGGTTGGAATCCCCGTTTGGAAGTGATTTAGGATTTTTTTTCTCAATATCAGCCCGGAGTCTACAATTTATCCCCGAAATGGCGAAAAGCTCGCCCCGTACCACATCCTGAGACGTAACACATAAGGCTTAAATTGGGTGCCGTAATTGCAGCACTGCGTGCCTTTCCATGATGAGTGTTCGTTTTTTAACTATACTTTTTTTTTAGCAATAATGATGCTCCACATATTTTCTCACATTAGGTTTTACACAACCTATATTCTGCCGTGCTAAGATCAAAAGCGGTATCACAAAAAAAATCTTGATTTTTATGGCGTCGTATAGCTTAAAGAAATGCCATCCAATGAACTTACCTAAATAACGGTATCTTGTTTAGAACTTGTTAAAAAAACCTTAAAAGAGTTTCTCTATCTCAATTTTAAATATAAAACTATATTGATTTCTTATGTTTACGCGAATGTTAGACATTGAAATTAAACTAATTTTCCGGATTCTATCGCGGTTTTTTGTTTTTTATTTTAGTGACTTCAAGACACTGTGAGCTCATTCTGCGTAGATCGGACCACCAACAGCTAAAATTAAAAAAAAGTTGTGTAATTGTAAAATGTAGGTAGATATTGTAACTTTGACTTTGCGGATGAACAACACCTCAGTCCCCCCCGTGACCATGAAGGCTGCAAAGTCTTCGAAACGTCGGGAGAAAAATAAAAAACAAAAAACCGCGATAGAATTATACATATATATACAAATCTTCGATTATCTCGAGATAAGGTTTCACTGACATACCGCTTTTGCGCTTACCACGGCAGTATTATTCGCTTTCGTCATTTTCGACTTTAATAAACTACTGTCATCATATTCGTATTACTTTCACAAACATTCAAACGATATAGCAATTGTGGTTCGAGTGTAAGTCAATTTAACCCTGCATCAAGCGACACATTTGCAAATGACGAACGGCCATGAATATTACGTTGTATGAGTTACGAATGGTCGTCGCGTCGGCTCTTTAAAATCAATACGAGACCAATCAACTACACAAGCATATGCATACCGCGTCTGTGAAGTGCTCTTAAACTGATATAACCGAATGAACAAAATGGGTATGCAAACAAATATAAACGATTAATAAAAACTTAAAACTTGATACAATTGAACATGAATCATGCGTTTTTAGATAGATTTCGCACAAAGCGTGTAATGATAAAGTTGTAATCTCAACTAATCCGTTTACCGCATAACAATAGCTGATTTTTGTATGGATTGTTTCTTACTAAAAGCCTTTAGACTATGATGTTGAAAAATTTAGAAGTTCCCTTCGAAACTTTACATGAAATTTCGTTCAAATTTAAGTTCGCATTTCGCATAAAATCATGTCGCAAATTTAAATTTATGAAAGATACCACCAATCCAAGAAGTGGGATGAACGTTTTTCAGATTACACACCATTCGACTTTGGTGGAAATACTATTCGGACTACGACCAGTACCAATATGATAAGGCTTTTACTCGCAAATATTCCATCAAAAATTTTACAAACACTAAGACAGACAACATTTATTCCATTGTTAACAAAATAAAAATTATATAATATGGCTCACCTTGCAAACTCTTCATCCTGTTTGATAATCTCCTGCATTTGTTTTGATTCATTCTCAAGTTGGTACATTAATGATTCCATCCAAGAAGCGTTCAGTTCATTCAATACAGACACTGATATCGTCAGAGACGGTTGCACATTGTTCGGATAGATCATATCTTTTCGTCCAAACATGTCGTCTAGCATGGTAATAAATTCCATGCCCACATTTACGTTTACAACTTTAGCAGGTTCATCAATGCATTCAGCGGTGGACTCTTCTTCCTCATCCGAATTGACTACGCTAGCAGTCGTGGCTTCACTTGATACCACAACAGATCCTGATCCTACATCCTCACCGTCGAGATTACTTTGTTGATTAGAAGAAGTTCCAGCTTTCACGATCTCCCCGTGGCGCATTTTTCTTAATTTTAAACAGTATGCGGAATAATGATTATCTGCAATGTTTACATTCTTTTCAATTTGCCGTTTTAGTTGCATTGAACTATCTGACAGGACAGTATCCTTTTTGGATTTTTTCAGAATTTGAGGTCTGTTAACACTAGCATTGTCTTGGACATCTATATTTGGAGTGTTTTGTGGGGTTGGGGAAACTCCATCTGGTATAATATTATAAGCAGCTAGACATTCACACTGTTCAATAATTTCCTCCTCTTTATCTGATGACTCTTCATTTTCTACCATGTCCAGCAACTTATTATTCATGCTGTCTAAAACAATATCCACTGCCCAGTTCACATCTCCACGACATTTATCAAAAATGTCTCGCAAATCAGATCTGGCAACATTTTTAAACATTTTTCTAAATGAAGCAAAATGTTGTTCTTCATTTTTGCATCTGTACGCTTCTGAAATTGTATGTTCATAAGTCATAGTACTTTTATCCAGGCTTCTTATATCTGGTATCTTTTCATTGTTAAAAGATACATGAAACATATTTATATCTTTAGGTGTAGCAGTGATTATTTTATAATTATGTTTATTGTTCACAATATCCGTATCACCAATCTCAATGCAAGTACTGCTAGAGATTTTTTCTACAAAGTTATCCTTATCTTTGTCTTCATTGCAAACAGTGTGCTGTGGAATATCATGCCACGATGGCATAAACATTGAAATCTGGGACCAATCGTCACATTTGCTAACTGAATCTAAAATATTAGCAGAAAGAATAGATTCCCCATTATCTTGCTTACGAGGTGGTTTGGGTTCTGTATTCATTGGTGTGCTTTTACTGCAAGCTGTATCATATTTCTTTGAATCATCATCCCAACTTTCTCCATTTTCCCAT
>NW_023595533.1:0-8000 GCF_014839805.1 Manduca sexta | reverse complement strand
TGGATTTTTCATTGGTTTTGCTACTAGTTCCGCTCTGATAAGTTTATGATTGGTGTTAAAATTTAGTTTGTTGATTTCGGTGAAGTTAGTGAAGTGTCTGTTTCTGTTGGTCATAATAAAATCGATTTGGTTTTTCGTTTTACCATCCGGTGAGATCCACGTCCACATGTTTTTCTTCTTCCTCATAAACAAGGTATTTAATATGGTAAGATTATTAGTTTGTGCAAAGTTCGTGATAAGTTCTCCATTTCTACTTCTGGTTTTGTCGCTGTATAGGAATGGTCCTAGTATATTATTTTCTCCAGGGCGCCTTTCACCAATTTGTCCATTGCAGTCGCCCATTACAATAAGATTTTTGTGGCTGTGCTGTTCGATCGCTTTGTTTAAATCCAGATAGAATGTGTTTATTGTATCTAGATTCGACTGTTCTGTAGGTGAATATATTTGAACAATGGACCAAGAATTTTTATATTCGGGTAGTTTTATATTCATAATCGCAATACGCTCTGAGATTCCCACAAATCCTTCTACATACTTTGCTAAATGTTTTTTAACAATAAATCCAACCCCATGTTGGCCTGGAGTCTCGCCAATGTGATAAAGTATGAAATCTGGATAAGAAATAATATTTTCGCCCATTCTTCTCACTTCGCTCAAGCCTACGATATCCCATTTGATGTCTTTTAATGCATACATTAGTTCTGTTAGATTTTCTTCATTTTTGAGGGTAAGTACGTTAAGAGCAGCTATAAATATTTTACATTTTTGTTGTTTAGAATTTTTGTTATGATTATTGTTGTTGTTTTTGTTAGTTTTGTTTTTGTTGTTGTTATTGGTTATGTTGTTGTTATTGGTTATGTTGTTGTTTTCGTTGTTGTTGTGGTTTTTGTTATGATTCTTGTTTTGAATTTTGCTATTGCTTCTTGTTGGAGGGGAGTTTTGGTCTTTTTCCCCCACGAGGACCAGTCGGCTTGGGGAGGGTGGTGTTTTCTTGTTTCTTTGTTGTTAGTTTTTCGGTTGGTTTTGGTTTCCGTTTGCCGATATTTAGTTGCTATTGTTGTTTGGCAGTTGTTATATTCGAGGTATCAGGGATATTAGAAAGAGAGCTCGACCTGGTCCGCATCAAATCAAAGGCATTTGTTCTATTTGACTTGAATGAAGATATAGTGTATGGTTTTTTAGGCTGGTTGTTGCAAGAAGAGGGTAAAAAGAAGGTGACGTAGATATTTCTCGTTTTCTCTTCTCTTGGCTGTTACTATTATTCTCTTTTACTATTAATTTATCATATTTCAAGTATGCTATATTCCCTTTTTCCCTCTCTTTAACTAATTCCGCTTGCAATGTTTTCCTCTTTTCTAGCACTTCTTTGGAGTAATCTTCTGTGATATACATTTCTTTTATGTTCTTTTTATTTTTAATGATTTCAGTCTTTTTCCAGTTACTTACAAAAGAACATAGTACCGGCCTAGGTTTGTTACCTTCTTTGTTTTTATTTCCTAAACGATAGATTTTATTAACTTCGTAGTCTTCTACATCAATGTTTATGTCATGCTTTAGATTCCTTTTTACTTTTTGTAGTAGTTCAAAGGAGGATTTTTCTTTTTCTTCTAAGCCAAATACTATAATGTTGTTACTCCTCTCCGCTCTCTTTAGGTATTCTATTTCTTTTTCTAGATTATCCACTTTGATTCTTAGGTTTTTGTTTTCTTCCACTAAAGGGATTAATTTTTCTTCCATTTTGTCCATAATGCTTTTTGTGATAGAATCCTTCAATTCAGCAGTTTGGTTTTGCATCTCGATCTTCATTTTATCAAATAATATTTGAAATTGACCTTCCATAGTATTGATTTCAAGATTTTTTTAACGTAGATTGGAACGTTATTGTAAAATGGTAAATTATTTTCACGTTTGGCAACACAACAACAACAACCTAAAACAACACAACGCGTATCAAATCCAAAACTCATACAAAGTTGTACTACAGTGAATTTGCAAAGTTTTCATCCTATACAGAGCGTTGTGCAAAATATCTAAGTCGTACTGCGTTGTCGTTCATGTAAATCACGCGCTGTTTGGCGCACACTATGTCTTACCTAGCTGTGCAATGCAAGAAACTTTTATTTCTTGCTCGTTCATAAATTCAGAACAATGCTCTCGGTTCTTCTGATAGAATAAAATTTATTTCCTCATATTTAGCTGCATAAATATCGGTAAAATTTCACTATTATAGTGGTCTCGTTTTGTTTCCAATTTTGTGAGTATATTTTTATATTATACTTTAATGACCATTCACTACAAAGATTCAAGTATATGATACTAACATAATCTTTTATTTACAAAATAAAAAAAAAAAACTTTTTCATTTTCGTCTTTAAAAAATTGTAGAAATTATTAGCAAGATTAATTCAACTCTAGTAACAGTTCTGACTGTAATAACAGTTTTTTTTTGTATGTAACTACTAGAACAGTAGCTCGATACAGATTTTTTTAAATCTGCCAAAATTCCCAAGAGATTGAATCCCATGCGACGATGTATGCCCACGGCGGCCGGTCCCGGCCGATCCTGTGGGACCATCTCAGGGAGTGAACTTGAAAAATGTTGCCCGCCACTATCATTACCACTTACGAACACTTTGTACGAGATTACGTTCGTGATTTAGGAATGTTTGTTGCTTGTTTTATCGGAATATTCGTTTTATTTGCTGTTTTTATGTCACGGGAATAGTTAAGTATACTTGAACAGCATCAGTTTCAACTGAATCAGTTAATAACAGTAAAGTAAAGTTTATTTATAATAATAATAATATCAGCCCTGTATTATATACTGTCCCATTGCTGGGCACGGGCCTCCTCTACTACTGAGAGGGATTAGGCCTTAGTCCACTACGCTGGCATAGTGCGGATTGGTAGACTTTACACACCCTCGAAATTCGTATAGAGAACTTCTCACGAATGTAGGGTTCCTCACTATATTTTCCTTCACCGTTGAAGCAAGCGATAATTAACAAAGAAATCACAAGTAAAGTTTATTTATAATAAACGATATTTGTAATAAAATAATATGACAATATATTTGATAAGTAAACTCGGGTTTCTTTCTAAAACACAGAATCGTCATATTATTTCTCTCATAATGTTCCCTACCGATATGCGAATTTCATATACAAAATCAATGCTGACTTATTAGATTTAAAGTCACACCTGATGCCAGGGTCCCCCGTAATCACCAGCCTCGAACCCCAAGCTATTTTGTCTTCTTAACTACTTCTATATGACCCTTGAAAAACACCCTCATGCAAAACAAAATCCTTACAAATCCTCAGTACAAAAGACGATAATGCCGGGTTATTTCATATTCAATTAAATATTTTGTCAGGGATAAAGAAATCTATTAGGGATTTTTGGGGAGTTAGGTTTATGTTTATGGATGACTTAGTGATGTTCGTTTAAGGGTGGTATATATAAAAGAAATATAATATTTTGATTTAAAAAGAAGTCTATTTGGTTATAATGAAAATACTTAGTGAATACAGACTACGTGTACGGTTTAGTTTTTTATCACTACATAGTATAAAACAAAGTCGCTTTCTCTGTCCCTATGTCCCTTTGTATGCTTAAATCTTTAAAACTACGCAACGGATTTTGATGCGTTTTTTTTATCAGATAGAGTGATTCAAGAGGAAGGTTTATATGTATAATTACATCCATTAAATAGTGGAGAAATACTGTTATTTTGTTATGTTATACCCGTGCGAAGCCAGAGCGGGCCGCTATGTTTTTATATACAACGTTCACAGTTTTTCTGTAGTGTATTTAGTATCAGCCTTGCACCCGTGCAAAGCCGGGGCGGGTCGCTAGTTAGATATAAAAATGATTGTAAATGTATTTCGTAAGTGAGTGAAGAGTAAAATAACATGTTATATTTGTGTAGTGAAATTATAATTTTCCCCCTCCCTACCAATTCAAGGGTTACAAGTAATTAGATATTAATAGATAAACGAACCGACACGTGTCTGCGAATGGTATAACGTTTTGTTACCAGATGAAAAAAGAATTGCTCAATACTTTTTAAATAGCTGTGTGAAAATAATTCTACACGAATATTATTAAAAACGAAGTCGCCCAGAAAAACTTTGTTTTATATTGTAATTTGTATTCACAAAATAGATTTTCAAAGCTAATTTTTCAATACCGATTTTCTTTCTGAGATTTAGTTCCTCTTAATACAAATGCTGTAAATGTTTCTTTATGGTCCTGAACCTCAAAAGGAACCCTTATAGGATCACTTTGTTTTACGCTTGTCTGTCTGTCAGTACCCTTTTACTTATGGATACGTAGAAGTATCAAGTTTAAATTTATATCAATTACTCGATTCTACGGTATCGTGCAGCTGTGAAAAAATTAAACATGTAAATAAAAGCGATCAAAATATATATAGGTTTATGTCGCATATTTTGAGATTTCAGAAGGAAATCAAAACTTGTAGGGTACTGTTCGTTGTCCTTTAATCATAAATTTTGTAAAGAAGGAATGTCCTTACATCTTAAAAAATCTGAAACGCGAAACAAAAAAAGCGAAATGACTATTACAAACTTATTATATGCGGTCGGTGCAATAACTGCGTATAGCGATCGAGCGGCAATGTTAAGTTTGTCAAGTTTAAACTTGTACAATATACTTAAATACCTTACCAACAACTTTTCCCGAGTCCAACTGGGCCCTGTGCAATTTTTTAATAATAAAACACTTACATAATGAAATATTGTACCTTCAAATTCATCCATTCTATTTAACGAACAAAGAAATTTACATATTAATTTGTCATTAACAAGCATACATAATTTTCAAATATGCCGCCCATACCTCACTGTAGTGTCAAAATACAGAATGAATGTAATGTGTCTGGTGTGCTTGATAACATCTTATCTCTCATCGGGATAGGTAGGTCAATGGGGGATCTATGTAAATCAGTTTTGGTTTTGATAATAAAATGTAATTATGCGCTGCCAGGGTGCATAAATTAGCAAAAAAGTAATAACTTGATGAAGACAATACATTTTTATCTTATCTTTTTAACCAGTTTTAATTAAATTATGCACTCTGTAGTCTGTACTATCTTAGACGGTATATCATAGATCATTTCAAAAGATTCATTACTTAAATAATAAAACCTAATTTATAATATTATGCTTATTATTTTGTGATCATGGGCACCGGAAGGGGTGCAGTAGGTGCACGTGCAAACCTGCTCAGGAATAATTCACAAAAATATAAGTCACTGAATAAATCTGCAATAATGGGATCTATCGACCACAGAGATTTTTTTTATGATAAAGCATTTTCAAAACCCACGCGATTTAAATTTGAAAAAATGAAACTTTATGATATTATAAGGTATAGTGCGTAGCTGCAGATGCACCTCCCTAAAACTAATATTGGCGGCGCCCATGTTTGTGACATGGATTTTTTTATATTATTATTTCTTGTTAAGACTTCGTCAGTGGCATAGATGTATTACGGTACGAATGAAGTGTTAGTTCTCGGGTTCGATCCCCGGTCAGGCAAAGTGGTATTCAGTTTTTCAACTCAGTACCGGTCCAAAGTTTGGAATTTGTCCCCGAAATGGCGATAGGTTCATCCCCTATCACATCATGGGACGGAATACGTACGGCGAAAAGTGAGTGCACCAATTGCCCCTCTGCCTACCCCTTCGGGGCTAAAAGGCGTGAGTCTGTGCGTTACTTTTTTAGCCTTGCATAAATATATCAATTTATTAACATTTAAAACGTAATAGAGGACATTCCCTAGTTTATAGTTATTAAGTTTATAATTATTATGATTCTAAATAATCCTTTTTCTTTTAGCCCATCGTGTACGAAGGACAAGACAAGAACCCAGAAATGTGCCGAGTTTTGTTAACGCATGAAGTAATGTGCAGGTAAATTATATTTTATTGTTACTTACTTAAAACACATATTCGAATGCTACGCATTCCGAATCATGTCTTATGTTATACAAGTAAAAATGGTGTACCTTATATTTATTTTACAATAGGCACAATTTATATAAATGAATCCTTCCTGATGTCTTTTTTATACTAACCAGAATTCCATATACTGCACTGCAATAGTCATTAATCATAAAAACCATTAGATTTGCAAGTCATGTTTCCAAAAATTGTAATGGTGGACTTTTGTGACACGATTCTATTGTTTGTTATTCTATTTTTAAATGAGACATCTGTACTCTATGACCAACTACAACTTTGGATCCTAGTTTCACTTGAAAAAATTAGGATTGTTGTAGTATTTTATTTTACCTTATTTAGCCATAGTTATAGAGTAAAAATTAATTATACAAAATTTGAACTCCGACAAAAGCTATACACAACACATAGTAGGTACTTCCTGTAGTGTATTTTATTTTAACTTTCATTCTATTTGACAGGTATATACTGATATAAGATATATCATTATATATTCTATATCATTAAATACATAATAATATGATATTAATTTTGATATGCCCTTTAATATTTCTTAATTGTGAAATTGTTATATACCATTACCAATAGTTTTGAATTACAAATAACGTGTGGTATCTAGAGGATGTAAGACTCAAGAATCCTGAATAAAATTATGGACACAACACATAGTAATGAACAAATACTATGTATGATCATAAGTCAGATTGTTGTTTCTCAATAAAACTAAAATGTTCGTAAGATTATTTAACGAATGAGCGTAAAATATAGTAACAATTATAAAGTTGTATGATTTGACTGGTATATTAGAAAACAAAAATTATAAATCAATGTAACTTTTGACTAAATATACCTTCTTCAGGGATAATTTTACAATAAGATTTACTGTCAAATATGTGTCCAGCAACGAGAGCAGCATAAAGCTATTTGTTTATTGATAGTTAAAAACTAGTTGTATATGTATGGAAACATGTTGTTTCTTAGAACTAGTTGCAAAATTTAAACTCCACACATTCACGCTCCACCCTGTGTTAAGGGCTAACGTATGTTACTACGAACGTATTTCAAGGATATACATTTACGATTTGCTGTATTCCATTCAGTGTTGTAACGTAAACAGAATGGTTTACGTTTCTTGTAACTTTCTAATTACGAAACACGCTTACAAAGAAGTGAACATCCTTATTAATTTAAACATTTTGTTTTGGGGTGGTTTTTCCGCTCGTAAATGTACCGTCTCGCCGCCCTGTGAACACAGTTTAGTGTTCAGTAGAACAAGTATATTATTATTAAATTGTTTTGAACTATGTATAATTTTTGTATATTGTGGTTGATAGATTCAATTATTTAGATAACTGTGGTGAAAATTTGTTAAGTATCTTTATAGTTCTTATAAATCCCAAACGGATTTGAAATGTGACCACAGAAAAATCCAGCTTCCGCGCGCGATATTTTCAACCCTGTACCAAATTGGGAACTTCAATAAAACTTATTTCTAGCTTAAAGCCCGGCAATGTATCGACGATTTTTCTTATATTTATAAACTTGTGGGCAGTGTAAACTACTTACCAGTGACATACTAGTTTTCCCATTCTTCAACTTTAAAATTCTGTTTGCACGATCATCTCGGCATTTTGTACAAACGCACAAAAAATAATTAAAAATGTCGGTATACAATAAAACTGTACAAACTTGAAACACTGCACGCACTTTACCTATACCTTTATTATGCTACCAATGTGTTAGTGTTTGACAACAGACCGCGTCTGTGTGAGCAATTAAAATTTTATTCCACCTTAGACTGGATATCCCCGTCTCAACTTACGAGATATGTTTGTCCCGCTCGCACGTCTTCAGGGAGGAGTCTCTAGGAGTCTGTCCTTTCGATGTCTTTGCCCTTTGCGTCAAGGAGCCCCGGTAGGGCGCGTGCATACGCTCGGTTANTGTGGATACGGCTTTGTACACAAAACTTTTCATTCATGTATTTTTTTGTCCTTAACTTCGATATAAGAATAGA
>NW_023595532.1:0-3735 GCF_014839805.1 Manduca sexta | reverse complement strand
TATCAGACGTTGTTAACATGACACGTGAAGTTTGTCTACTGATGATAGGTCTCTCATATGTGAGAGTCCGTCTAGATAGGTACCACTGCAATATCTATTTCTGCCTCCAAGCAGCAGTGTGTATTCACTGATATTTTCCGGTTTGAAGGACATTGTAGCCAGTGTAACTACTGGACATAATGAGACTTAACATCTTAAGTCTCAGGATGGCGAGCGCAGTGGAATGCATTTTAAAAAAAAATTACAGTCACCATCATAATATCGTCGGTATTTATATTAAATGGTATCTTAAGTCATAGCATATGACGGATAGCTGATAGCTGAGTTTTTTTTATTAAAGTTGGCCGACTCAGCTAGCTAGGTGCTAAAACGACATCTCAAGTTTTGTTCATTAAATAGTTCAACACCTTAAATATTTACCTACTCAAAGTTGAGATCCGTTTATTGATACGACCCTTAGGCTAGCATGCAAAACCTCTCATTAAATATGATTAAAGCTTAATATATTTTAATCAAAGTGCTGCCTTCGTCAACTCTTAACAAATGATAGTGATAGCATGAAGTTTCAAATATGTTTAGCGCTAAATATGTTTAGTAAGTCGTTGTGCAAGCCAGCCTTAATTTTCCACATTTTATTGAGTCAGTTAACGCGTACAAAAATTATTATCTGAATAAGGTGTTAAATTCAACTAACGTTAAAATCTTCATGTTCGATTAATGTTAGGCAAATAACTATTAAATTTTTTATGTATTTTTGTAACGTAGTTATATAAACATATTAATAAATATAACAAGTACAGTAATTCAATTTGATCTTATTTTATATTATAAATTTAAAAACACAAAACTACTGAATGGGTTTTCTCTGGGTGAAGTTTGGCATGCGGGTAATATAAATAGGACTGTATTCTGAATTTACACGTAGAATACTTTTTATTCCAATTATTTACTACTATGGGAAATATCATACAGAATTAATAAATTGAGAGAATGAATGAATTAATAAAAACATACAAAAACAACAAAATTAGTAAAATTGTTTCATTTCGTAAATGTCTGTTGAGAAAATTATGAATATGCTCGATTGTTTCATGCTGTCGATACTTCTTTGGAATTGGCGTTACGATTACTGCAGATAAGATGTTTTTTCACTTGGCTTGGCAAAATGCCATTTATATCGTATTTCTAAATAAGACATTTTTTTAAATGTCATATTATTAATAAGAAACATTTTATTCTTATTATTTATCTTCGACTTATGCCATAAAAATACAAAGTGTATTTTTCACTGATTCAATGCACATGGAAATAATCAACACGTCAATAATCATAGTCACTTTAACATACATTTAAACATAAAGGAATATTTTCTTTGAGTGAATTTGGATTAATTAAAATATCGGGAACTTAAATATAGTATCTTAGCTTGTATAACACAATCAAGGTACATTATATAACCTTGACAGACAAGTCTTCACCAAAATAATACCTAAAAACAAAATAAACAAGCCAAACTAAAAATGGACTAAGACGCAAAAATATGCAACAAAAGCAGATTGATTTAACCGCTTCCACTTGAGTTAAGGCAACTCACTCGCGAAACAAAAACCAACTATTTGAATATGCATAGACGTTAATATCGTTGAATTCAAATATAGGAACTAAATGTCTGGCCGCAGTCTCGGCGGTACGCCAACTAACGTACAAAAGTTACAAAATCATGCGAATTTTAACGGCAGTTTAGTAAAATGTTGGTAACTCCGACGTGAGCTGTCCAAAACTTACGTCAAATCGAAATGGGTTTTGTAAAATAGTGCAGTCGAATTTAATGCGCAGTTCTGAGTAAAGTATCAATGTTTTAGTACTCTACATCGCGAGTTTGTGATGACATCAGTGGCAATTTACAGTTTTGAAATAACTTTTTTGGTGCTGGATTTAAAGTTGAATTTTAAATGCAGTTAAGTAAATCATTTATCTATACTATTATATAAAGCTGAAGAGTTTGTTTGTTTGTTTGTTTGAACGCGCTAATCTCAGGAACTACCAGTCTAAACTGAAAAATTCTTTTTGCGTTGGATAGCCCTTTGTTCGTGGAGTGCTATAGGCTATATATCATCACGCTATACCCAATAGGAGCGGAGCAGTAATGTCTTATCTCAGGAATTACCGGTTCGAACTGAAAAAATCTTTTGCGTTGGATAGCCCTTTGTTCGTGGAGTGCTATAGGCTATATATCATCACGCTATGACTAATAGGAGCGGAGCAGTAATGTCTAATCTCAGGAACTACCGGTTTCAACTGAAAAATTCGTTTTGTGTTGGATAGCCCTTTATTTGTGGAGCGCTATAGGCTATATATCATCACGCTATGACCAATAGGAGCGAAGCAGTAATGGCTAATCTCAGGAACTACCGGTTTGATCTGAAAAATTCTTTTTGTGTTGGGTAGCCCTTTGTTCCTGGAGTGCTATAGGCTATATATATATCATCACGCTATGACCAATAGGAGCGGAACAGTAATGAAACATGTTGCAAATCGAGGAAAAATTATTAGTTTTGAGAGCTTCCGTTGCGTGCGCTGCGTAAACGGTTAAAGTTATGCAACAATGATGTATGACGGGATTGTTCCTCTTAAAAAGATCTTAAAAAAATATATTATAAAACAAAGTCCCCGCACTGCATCTGTCTGCCTGAACGTGTTAAACTCAAAAACTTCCCGACGTATTAAGATGAAATTTGGTATGGAGACAGTTTGAGTCCCTGGGAAGAACATAGGCTCCCGGGAAACTACTACTTTTATAACGGAAAACTTTAGCCTGAAAAACTTTATAACGCGGGCGGAGCCGCGGGCAAAAGCTATTACTAGAATAAAATCACACGTTGATAAATTTTTTAATGGTGATTAGAAGTTAGTGGAGTATGTGATCAAATATCTTTATTGATAAAATTCATTTTTTATAAAATTTAAATAAAAACCTGAGAAAAAGAAAAAAAAAATCTATAATTATTTATAAATTATCTGAGAGTGTCCAAGTTTAAACCAATATGATTATGACCAATCCAGAACCTTTTATTCACAGGAAAAAACATCACCATGAAACTAATGACGTCAAAAAACAAACAACAAATAAAACTTCTATCCCACAACCAAACCTATCCCCATAACACCATATTCGACAAACATTATCCAATGCACAAATACAATTTTAATAAATCTAATTTGCATTTATCCAACATCAGCGCCATAAATTCTAAACAAACGCTTTGTCCGTACGTACTAGATATGTTGTCGATTTTCGCGCGTCCCTTATCAAGATCTCTACGAGTTTTATGGGTCTAATCGCGGCCACCGCAAATAGGGGGCCCGGGCGGGTAATTTTCTAACCTGCCCGATTATGGGATTACAGCTAATTACCTATTACCGATATATACAGTGCACTGTTTTATGATGATACTTAATGTTCAAATCATGCTTCGTTTCTAAAATTTACTGGGAAATTTTTATTCAGCCTTATTCCGCTTGCTGACGAAAAGGTAATTTTTGTTAAGGTACTTTGAATTTTTGGGACGACCAACATCTCATTCCTCACGTGACCATGAAGGCTGCAGATTTCAAAACGTCGAGAGAAAATGATAATATAAAATACCGTTTTTAAAATCCGGTAAACAAGGGTTTAGTTTATATCGTTTACGGTGGACATGTTAAGTATAAAGAAAATTACTCAACTATGAAAGC
>NW_023595531.1:0-24481 GCF_014839805.1 Manduca sexta | reverse complement strand
TATATTTGAAATCAGCACATTTTTCTATGATTTTTTAACCTAGTTAAAAATATTCGAAAAAGAAATGTCGCTTAGCCTTTAAATTAAGTCAATTAGCCTTTCAATCGTCGATAGGCAATTTTAGTCGTGGGAACATTATTAAGACCACAATTGATAATCTTTAGTTATTAAGTTATTATCCGTCGGTTCTCCTTAGATGTAATAAATAAATAAATTATGTTTCAATTTCAGACAACAGCATGGGCGTATAATGGAGTATTGGGCTTCCTGTTCTTTGAAAAAGTACAGAACAAGACGTGTAGGAATACTGATTTCGTTGAGAACACCATTTGTGGGACTTATGGTTTAGGTAAAATGCTAATGCAATTTAGTTTATATATTTGCAGTCCTATAGTCGAAAATTATGCCGAAACACCATGATTGATTTCTTAGGCGGGAAGTTTTCTTAACGCTGGAGGAAATAATTTTAATCTGGATTCCAATGTTCACGATCTAATAATTATGTCAAACGGTACTCATTTGGTAGTCAAAGAGCAGCACTTAGACTAAAAATATAATTAGAATTTAGCAACTTATAATTTGTGGTGCAGTAAAAAAGTTTATTTTACTTTGACTGTTCAGGAAGTGATTTAATTTAAAATGAAACGGGTGCTTTGTTCGACTTTTTATTGCAACTAACTAAACACAAAAGCAGCATGTTCAGCAGTGGACATCCCGCCCCTGATGATGATGATGATAATGAAACAAAAAATAAATACAACGCTCACGCATTCACACTTGTGACTTGACCAACATGCATAATAAGTATCTTGACCATGGTTTCAGGTGTACCTCTGTGCCCAAGCTACGGAGGTTTGTTCGTCGCAAAACTTAAAGATCACTGGAATCTGCAAGGAATCATGTACGGGGACCCCGCAGAAAGAGGACTCTGTTTCAGCAAAGATGTTACGTACACAAGTCTAAAAAATTACTTGGAGTGGATCGATGTTAATGTTAATAAAAATATTATATAGAAATATTTGGGTTTTATTTCGTAACGATAATTAATATGAGAATATGAGACCAGGTACAGAGAGCGTAGTGTGTGACGCGCGAGCCGGTGGAGCGACGAGCTGTAAGTAGTGGATGAGAGCTCAGGAGCGTGTTGTGAGACCAGGTACAAAGAGCGTAGTGTGTGACGCGCGGACCGGTGGAGCAACGAGCTGAAGGTAGTGGATGAGAGCTCAGGAGCGTGTTGTGAGACCAGGTACAAAGAGCGTAGTGTGTGACGCGCGGGCCGGTGGAGCGACGAGCTGAAGTTAGTGGATGAGAGCTCAGGAGCGTGTTGTGAGAGCAGGTACAAAGAGCGTAGTGTGTGACGCGCGGGCCGGTGGAGCGACGAGCTGTAAGTAGTGGATGAGAGCTCAGGAGCGTGTTGTGAGACCAGGTACAAAGAGCGTAGTGTGTGACGCGCGAGCCGGTGGAGCGACGAGCTGTAAGTAGTGGATGAGAGCTCAGGAGCGTGTTGTGAGACCAGGTACAAAGAGCGTAGTGTGTGACGCGCGGGCCAGTGGAGCGACGAGCTGAAGTTAGTGGATGAGAGCTCAGGAGCGTGTTGTGAGAGCAGGTACAGAGAGTGTAGTGTGTGACGCGCGGGCCGGTGGAGCGACGAACTGAAGTTAGTGGATGAGAGCTCAGGAGCGTGTTGTGAGAGCAGGTACAGAGAGCGTAGTGTGTGACGCGCGGGCCGGTGGAGCGACGAGCTGAAGATAATAGAAACGAATCACGAACAAAGAGCGTGGTCAATTCTAAAGTCGATCGATTTATATTAAATAAATACGTAGATCAGTAACTACAGGAAAAACCTAATGATTCAAGTTTAATAATGTAAATTATGGTGTTAGATAACATTATTATTGTGTAATAGACGCGTGCTGATCATCGGCGCAATTATGATGTAAAATTATTATAATCTTTATCTAACTGATGACTGTCAAGGCTATTGATTGAAATCGTGACTTCAAACTAAACAAGACAAAAAATTAAACCAGAAAATCATTAGAAAAAGATCTATTATTATAACTAGCTTGAAGTACAATATTGGACGGTTATACATACATACATAACATCACGCATTTTATCCCCGAAGGGGTATGCAGAGGCGCAACTAGGGCACCCACTTTTCGCCAAGTATGTTCCGTCCCATGATGTGATAGGGGGCGAGCCTATCGCCATATCGGGCACAAATTCCAGACTCCGGGCTGATACCGAGCAGAAAAACCCAAATATCACTTTGCCCGACCCGGGATTCGAACCCAGGACCTCAGAGCGCTATTGTACCGGACGTGCAATACAACTACGCCACCGAGGCAGTCGACGGTTATACACGAGGTTTAAAATCTGCCATAGTGGTCTACATGAATGTCGTGTTCCGGAACCAGTCTGTCTATATCCAAGTTCAAATATGCCGTCATAATTGTATCGGCTGAGGAGGGATAATGGTCTTCAACAGTCAACACTATTTGGACCTCACTCCGATTACCATCAGGTGCAATAGGTTCAGACTAACATGCCTGTATAGTAAAAAAAACTGGATAATCGACTAACATTAATTTTATTGATATCGATTATTCTAGAACGTTTTCGTATACATACGTTGCATCTCGCGTGTCGATAACTAACAGTTGTTACAAATACATACATAATTTTATCAATAAATTCGAAATAAGTGTAACTTTCATAGTATAATTAAATATTGAGAGTTTGTTGATAGAAATTTTAAAAATTCTATTATAAATTATAGACCTATTAATTTTAAAATTTATATTTATGAATGTTAATTGTTGTTTTTGTATTTCATTGATTCTTATAATCTTTAATATTTGCAATATTTTTGTATGACAATCTTCCCAATGTCCGCTCTATATAATCTTAGAACTATGCTAAAGAGGCAGATGTTCACTTCGGAAGAATAACTATGCGAGTATAAAGTATATGCTACCTTCATTGTATAATAATAGGCTTGTTTCCTTATTACTAACGCATCACAATACTCAATTATCCGACATCCTTATTTACTAGTGTCATGTCCTTATAGCGGGCAATATGTAATTTATTGCTAAGCGATTGCTTCCTAGGTCTTTCATTTATACTACTAGCTGACCCGACAGACGTTGTCCCGTCTTAACTATGAATTTGCAGCGCGCATTCTGTCAATCGCTGACAGTTATTTCAAACAATTGACAGTTATATAGAATTAATATTTTCGTTAAGTTTTCTTAAATTTTCTAATTTTCCGCGCAATGTTTTGAATTTTTTCTTTTATAAGATCCTTCTCCTGACAATAACAAACACAAAAAAAAATAATGAAATCGGTCCAGCCGTTCACGGGTGATGACGTGACCAAGGGAAAGATAATTATATTTTTTTTAGGGTATCGGAGCCCGCAGTCAACACCGGGAGAAAACCGTGGATGGGGTTCTGGAATCACCCGGCGACTGCAGGGTCCTGGAGGAAAGTTGGGAGGGGATAGCTGGGAAGGAAGTGTGAGAAGGATAAGGAAACCTCTTAGGCTGGGAGGAGAGGAGAAGGCTAGGAACTATTCGTGAGCCTTACAGGCCTTAATGTGAATTGGCAACCATGAGGTATACACACTTAACTTGTTACATATGGCCATGACAAATGTCCCCACGTGCTTGGGCGTGCATTCGGTGTGGAGGACGAGCGCACAAGAATTGTCTCGGTTGAGTATAATAATATCAGCTCTGTATTATATAGTCCCACTGCTGGGCACGGGTCTTCTCTACTACTGAGAGGGATTAGGCCTTAGTCGATCAAGCTGGCATAAGGTTTTACTACTAACTAATGCTAAGGTTTTCAAAAGTCTGGCTCGGTGGCGTAGTTGTTATTGTACACGGTAAGACTACGACTACTGCGCTGTGGTCCTGGATTTGAATCCCGGGTCGGGGCAAAATAATTGTGACTGGGTTTTTCCCTTCTTAAAAACATTACTCAGTCACATCTCGGAGTCAGGAAGTTTATAATACCCCCGTGTCTCAGAAAGCACGTAAAGCCGTTGGTCCTGCGCCTGATCCCTCTCCGGTCACGTTGGATGGCCGTCTCACCGAACTATGAGAGTGAAGGAACAGAGAGTGCTTGTGTATTGCGCACACACTTGTGCACTATAATATCTCCTGCGTACTTGGCTGATCTCCGTTGAGATTGGCCACCGTGGCTGAAAACTCGGCTAGACAGATTCAATAAAATAATATTTTGACATAGTGGAAAGTGAGTGAACACGAGTAAATGCAGACGTGTGGAGCGACATGATGGTAAAATTACTACCAAACTCTAAATAAAAAAGATAAAAAATATCTCACATTTCCATGACGGGACGGTTTAGCTTTATATTTGAATAACTTGCATATGTTCAGTCTTATGAAAATTTCGCAAAGCTATGCCTTGTCAAACACAAATTTACTCGATCAGCTGTAAGTCAAAACCCGCCATCTTGACTCTTAATAAGGTTTAAATTAGGAAGCCGGTGATGATTTTAACATCTATTTAAGCAATTCTTAATCACTTATTAACGCTTAAACAATTTTATAAGTAACTGCTTGTATGTATACTCATGTTTTACAAATAAAGAAATTTGAATTTGAAAAAGGATTACCAATTCGCCTGTTTCTATTCCATATGCGACAATTAACCAATTACCTTCTAGTAACAGTTGCTTGTTAGGCCTTTAATACATTTTCACGTCCTTGATTAGTACTTGTGTAATTACAAGGCTTGGCTTTGCTCGAAATTCTTGGTTAGCTCTGTAGCGGCGTAAAGGTAAACGCCACTGTAGAGGAACTGATAGTTACGTTCCTCTATGGAAGGGAAAGATTTCCAGTCAGGCAGATGTTGCGCCTGACTGGCCGCGGCCCCTCCGATAGTTCCTATTCGGAGGTGGTATATATCCTGCACGTCGCGCAAATTGTGCAATCGCAATCCAGGATCGTTTATCGCCATCTTGCGTGATTGTTATGCGATAATTCACTACAGTTGTGTCAATACCACATAGGTCTTCTCGTAGTTTCATTGATGTTGACGAGATGGCCGTGAAGATATTTTTGTACCGCCAGTGCCGAATTGGGTCGACATTTTATAGGTATAGGAAATTTCTTTGTTTACAGATATTTGCTGGTGGAAGGATATATTTTATATTAGTTCGGATAGCGATTATCGTACACAATATGTTAAAACCCATCATAGTGGCCCACGTAAATGGGTTGCGTTCTGGGATCAGCTTGTGTATATCCGGTTCCAGCAGGCCGGCATAATTGTGTCGACTGTCGTGAGGTAATCATTTCTCGTCAGTCGATATTCTTTTGGACCCCACTCCACTTACAATCAGGTGTAGTGGGGTCATCCTTGTGCAGGTATAAAAACTTTATTTATTTTACTGGTGGTAGGTCTCTCATATGTGAGAGTCCGCCTGGGTAGGTACCTCTAATCACTATTTGTGCCAGCAAGCAGCAGTATGTAGTCACTGTTATGTTCGGGTTTGAAAGACATTATAGCCAGTGTAACTACTGGACATAATAAGACTTAACATGTCACGTTTCAGGATGGCGAGCGCAGTGAAATGCCAAACAATACTTTGTAATTCAAGGTGTTGGATGGCGTTTTTACTGTTTATGGGTGGTCTTATCACTTACCATCAGGTGAACGGAAGCTCGTCTCGTCATTCGAAGGAGGAGGCGAACCTTTGGCTATATACAAATTCCAGACTCAGTAATACTGAGTAGGAAAATTCCATATCACTGCCTGACCCGAGGATCGAATCCTAGACCTCAGTATAGCAGTCATACTGCAACACAAGTACGGCACCAAGGCAGCTAGTAATACGGCAGTCAAAAAGATATCCTCAATAATTGAAACGATAAATGTCCGTATCAAAAGTTGAAGCTATAATTTATACGAACTTCTTGGAATGATTGCTAATGTTTACTTGACCGTAGCGTCATCAGAATTGCACGTGTAAAAAAATGGGGACGTACCAAGATTTTCCGCTACTATTCGATATACATACGTCGATATATGACACATGGTTTGTTATTCATTGTAGAGCCCCGTTTTATATCCTGCTATAATATATGGCTGGGGATGCGCACACGCATACAAAATACGGTGTATGTTTCATTTATTCACGAGTCGATCAACTACGTCAATGAGTGGAGAGACGAGCGATTTTTGCACGATTTAAAGTCGGGTGACGACGTCCTTTGATTATTAAATGAGGTGTATAGTAAATCGCGTATGGAAATTTTTCGTTTATTGTCTTTTCCTGCATACGGCTATAGAGTTTTACCTACATCGCTGCTTGATCTATTAGTAATTAAATTTAGGAAAAGATCATATTGTGTATCTATGTTAAATACCTGAACGATTCAAAAGTGTACCCTTTGCGTCTGAGGAAGGCTATCATTAACGATATTTACTAAAAAAACCTAATAGTCAACAATTTAGTTGTATAAATTATACTCCCAATATCTCAACTAATACACTAACTCACTTATTCATAGACGTTTTTTATCAAAGAACGGAGTTGCTATGCGAAGATTACCATGCCGTCAGCATTGAGAAAAAGACTTGTTATCACAGCTTTACTCCGTCCTTAGATTAAAAACGTCTATGAATAGGGGGGGTTAATATACTCACCACGACAAAAAATCTATTGCGACTAAAAATCGCTCGTACAGACGCCCGCAGTCAAGCCTGACAAAGCAATCATCGTCTCATTACCAGCCCGATAGGTTTTAAAAACAATACCGTGTACCTGGAGCTCAGTGCAAACCCGGTCTCACAATGTGGTGGCGGTATCTGACATTCTGTCTCCTCGTGACCTTGATCCTGTTCATCGTCATCAGCTGCATCCAAGGTCGGCCAGTCCTTCACCTCTTCTTCCATCGATGCTGCACCGAAGATATTGAAAATGACCAGGTCATCTTCGAGAATTTGGGAGACAACTTCTTAAGGGAAAGACTTGTTGGTGACGAGAGCATATTTGGAGGTAACAAGAGTTATAAAGAAGTAGAGGTGGTGGAAATATGGAAGATAGTGAACGTCCATGATCCTGGAACGCGGAATTTTACTGATATTGAGAGCACTACTGAAGATTTTAGATGAGTAATCTATTGAAGTCATTGAAGAGGTTTCTGGACTAATTCTCGCCCTAGACATGTCAGGAAGAAAAAACGTAGAGTTCGGAAGTGTAAGAGTTGACAAGACTGATAATTATATTTATGTTCGGAAGTTAATATTATGTGTGATACGTATTTATGTTGAGGACATTTATTATAAAGATATATAAGACTTATGTGTTGTGCAGATAAACCGCATATACATTGTTAATGTGTTTTTATTTATCATGTTTGAAGAATAATTCCTACACAACTATCATCTAAACTGTGATTATTGAATTAGTGGCGAAGTGGCGATACAACTTGATTCCTACCGGCTTCTCTTTTAGGTTCATTTACGTTTGCGTTAATTTTTTTTGTTAAATTGGCCGTGATATGTTAACAAGGCATTTGTTTTATGCCTCGGGTTACCTTTTGAAAATTTCAACTTTCGCCACTGTATTGACTGACTTTTGACCGCGGTTTCGACCGCGTGATTTTTTTTTTCAGACATAATGAGCCTCTTCTAGTACTCAGGAATAATGTAACTTTATAATAGTGAAAGAATTTTCAAAATCGTTTAATGGTTCCAGAGATTAGCCCCTACAAACTACAGTCATAAACTTTTCCTCTTTATATTATTAATATAGTAGCTTGAGTATACAAGATTGTTTTAAAATAATCCTACTAATATTATAAATGAGAAAGTTTGTGAGGATGGATGTATGTATGTTTGTTCCTCTTTTACGAAAAAACTACTGAACGGATTTGCATGAAACTTTACAATAATATTGATTATACATCAGAATAACACATAGGCTACAATTTATAATGATTTTGTGTAATTTGATAATAGTATAACATACATATAATAATATACATATCAAGTGAGTTGGAAAAAAAATAACCCGGAAAACTCCTTCACGCGGACGAAGCTGCGAGCAAAAGCTAGTATTTTATGAATTTCTTGTAGAAAACTTGTAAAAATACCGTTAAACGCCATTTTACTGGGACACCTTAAGCATATTCAGCAAAAAGACCATTACGCCAGCGAAGCCACGAGCAAATCTAGTAAATATTAATAGGATATGGCTAGCTCATAGCGTATTGTCTATTGATACAATAAACAACTCTATAAGTTACAATGACGTCAAACCTACGTTGCATAATATAATCACTTTATATAAACAAGTTCTTATATCAATTATTGATAGTGTTAATTCATTTCTCTGCTGCGCAAAATACTATATCGGGCGGGCTACGTCTCAAATTGTCGAATCTCTTCACGACACTATACAGGGTCATTTTGACATTGCGTTACTAAATTAAACCATATACTAGTCTTCACCTTTACTGACATTGTGCGAAATCATCCATTAATAACTAATATTGTCACGCAAAATCCTGGTTTTAGTTTTCTGATTTTGTGATCATTTTGTAGTTTAATGCGAATATGGCGTGTGCGTGGGAGCATTTGTGACTGAAAGTATGATGGCGCTGCAACGAATTATCTTAGAGTAGAATTAGTGGCATTACGGCGCGTAAAATTTAAATATTTTTTTATTAATATTTGTTCGAAATTTACACTTTTTTATTTTACATCAACGGCTCATGTAACTTATTGTAGTATTATTTCCAAGTAGATAAGTATGTGGTTTTATTTAGTAAGGCGATGTCAAAATGACCTCGTATATGGATGTATGTACAGACTAAATATACAAAGTCCAGCGATTTCAGTGTTTACTTTGTCAATATTCTTTACTAGCATTTATTTTAATAAGTTAAAATATGGCCTTCACCAGTGACAAAATGTCCTTACAATCCAATTTCTGCCTGCTTTCCTTTTGTAATTAATGTAACATCAAATTATTTTTATACCGATTATTATACCTTATTTATGCATATTATTAGTAACCAGTTGACCCGACAGACGTTGTCCTGTCTTAACTATGTATGCACGCGCGCATTCTGTCAATCGATGACAGTTATTTCAAACCACTGGCAGTTATGTAAAATTAATATTGTCGTTAATCTTCTTAAATTTTCTAATTTTCCGCGCATTTTTTGGATTTTTTTCTTTCATAAGAACCTTCTCCTGACAATAACAAACACAACAAAAACAAATTAGTGAATCGGTCCAGCCGTTCACGCGTGATGGCGTGACTAAGGGAAATAGGGATTCATTTTTATATTTATAGAAGATAAGTTATGTAGGGTTCCTTTTTGGAAAATTTCATCCTTCACCATTGGCGTTTAACATTAGCCAAGCTTTTTGGGGTAAACAAACAATGTTTTCATCTCACAGCATCCGCAAGCTGAAGCTCAATACCATCTCTTTAAAAGGTCCCAACATTGTAGGTCTTTGATACTGTGAAGTGGAGCGATCCGTAAACATGTGCTACAACTTTCGACAATTTGCTTGAGTGTTTCTTACAGTTCTGACCAAATGTATTGTTTTTTTATTTTGCCTTGTTTTTATTACAAACTAGCTGACCCGGCGAACTTCGTACTGCCTAACAGTCGACATAATGACATTAATATTTATACGATACTAACGTCACTCAGTTGGTTTGCCTTCCCGGAACCCCTCCACTGACATTTAAACTTTATGGAATGGTATTAAAGTTCAATTTGATTTTTAATTATTATTACGAATCTTTTCTATGGAAAGTGTTGATTTTAGATTTTTACAAGAAGTTTTTGCAATTTTTCTCTCCATAAAAACCTTCATACTTTAAGGAATATTATAAGAAAAGAATTAGTGAAATCGGTTCAGATCCTCTCGAGATTTGCGTTTAGCAAGACATTCAGGGATTCATTTTTATATCTATACTATTATATAAAGCTGAAGAGTTTGTTTGTTTGTTTGTTTGATTGTTTGTTTGTTTGTTTGTTTGTTTGTTTGTTTGTTTGAACGCGCTAATCTCAGGAACTACCGGTCCAAACTGAAAAATTCTTTTTACGTTGGATAGCCCTTTGTTCGTGGAGTGCTATAGGCTATATATCATCACGCTATACCCAATAGGAGCGGGGCAGTAATGGCTAATCTCAGGAACTACCGGTCCAAAGTGAAAAAATATTTTTGCGTTGGTTAGCCCTTTGTTCGTGGAGTGCTATAGGCTATATATCATCACGCTATACCCAATAGGAGCGGGGCAGTAATGGCTAATCTCAGGAACTACCGGTCCAAACTGAAAAATTCTTTTTGCGTTGGATAGCCCTTTATTCGTGGAGTGCTATAGGCTATATATCACCACGCTATACCCAATAGGAGCGGAGCAGTAATGGCTAATCTCAGGAACTACCGGTTTCAACTGAAAAATTCGTTTTGTGTTGGATAGCCCTTTATTTGTGGACCGCTATAAGCTATATATAATCACGCTATGACCAATAAGAGCGGAGCAGTAATGGCTAATCTCAGGAACTACCGGTCCAAACTGAAAAATTATTTTTGCGTTGGATAGCCCTTTGTTCGTGGAGAGCTATAGGCTATATATCATCACGCTATATTCAATAGGAGCGGAGCAGTAATGGCTAATCTCAGGAACTACCGATTCGAACTGAAATTTATTTTTTGTGTTGAATAGTCCTTTGTTTGTGGAGTGCTCAAAGTTATATATCATCACGCTATGACCAATAGGAGCGGAGCAGTAATGGCTAATCTCAGGAACTACCGGTTTCAACTGAAAAATTCGTTTTGTGTTGGATAGCCCTTTATTTGTGGACCGCTATAAGCTATATATCATCACGCTATGACCAATAAGAGCGGAGCAGTAATGGCTAATCTCAGGAACTACCGGTCCAAACTGAAAAATTATTTTTGCGTTGGATAGCCCTTTGTTCGTGGAGAGCTATAGGCTATATATCATAACGCTATATTCAATAGGAGCGGAGCAGTAATGGCTAATCTCAGGAACTACCGATTCGAACTGAAAAAAATATTTTTGTGTTGAATAGTCCTTTGTTTGTGGAGTGCTCAAAGTTATATATCATCACGCTATGACCAATAGGAGCGGAGCAGTAATGGCTAATCTCAGGAACTACCGGTTTCAACTGAAAAATTCGTTTTGTGTTGGATAGCCCTTTATTTGTGGACCGCTATAAGCTATATATCATCACGCTATGACCAATAGGAGCGGAGCAGTAATGGCTAATCTCAGGAACTACCGGTTTGAACTGAAAAAATCTTTTTGTGTTGGATAGCCCTTTGTTCCTGGAGTGCTATATATAGGCTATATATCATCATGCTATGACCAATAGGAGCGGAGCAGTAATGAAACATGTTGCAAAAACGGGGAAAATTATGAGTTTTGAGAGCTTCCGTTGCCTGCGCTGCGTAAACGGTTAAAGTTATGCAACAATGATGTATGACGGGATTGTTTCACTTAAAAGTTCTAAATAATATAACAAAAGTCCCCCGCTGCATCTGTCTGCCTTAACGTGTTACACTCAAAAACTACCTAACGTATTAAGATGAAATTTGGTATGGAGACAGTTTGAGACCCTGGGAAGAACATAGGCTCCCGGGAAACTACTATTTTTATAACGGAAAACTTTAGCCTGAAAAACTTTATAACGCGGGCGGAGCCGCGAGCAAAAGCTAGTTATATATAATTAGTTTTATCCTCAGAAAGGTAAGTAGGGGTATTAGTGTTCCTATTTTTGATTAGATTGCTGTTACATTAAGTAGTAATGTAAGTCACCAAGAGTCTACTGGTGGTAGGATATATTTTACATCAGCCTGGATAGCGACCACCGGACCCAAGGTAATAAAACCCGCCATACTGACCCACGTAAGAGTGTCGTTTTCCGGTGATCAGCCTGTGTATATCCGGTTCCAACAGGCCGGCAAAATTGTGTCGACTGCAGAGAAGTAATCATTTCTCCTCAGTCAACATTCTGGTAGACCCCACATCACTTACAGTTGCAGTGAGGTCATAGCTGTGCACGTACAAATATTTGATACCACCATTGGAATACCGAGTTATATCAAAGAGTACTTGTGATGGGTTATGAGAGAAATAACACAGGATTGAAATACTATCAGTAGATTTATTGAGAACAGTAATTATTAGCGTAGCAATGACAAGACGACGACAGAGAGAAATATACAAAAAAATGTAGGTCATTCTTACATATATCAAGTGGCGCCAACAAGCGGCATAATGCAGTACTAAGATAGCTCACATAAAATATTTGGTTTATACTCTATGTAACTATACAGTTCCAACAACTTGGAAGGTGTACGCGAAAGAAACGCAGGATACTGCATTATCATTCCTGCCTCAGACCAGTGCTCTTTTTTTGCTTTGACCCACATTGTAAATGGTCTGGTCATGTCACTTATTACGTATCAACTGAAGATGGCGAACGCAATTCAGTGCGAGGCAGTTATGGGCGATTACCATCAAGATTGCTCATCTCATAATTCTATTAAATAAATAACTAGAGACCACTTTACCTGGCCTGCATTGCACACCTGAGCCAAGATGTTTACTACCGAAAGTTTCCGTATAATATCCGGTAGGTGTTTCTTAAGTTTATTTTTCACTGGTATAAGTAATTGTTTGGTATTAATTTCATGATATCTCTAGGCGATTTGAGATTATTGTATACACTAATAGTTTCTTATTATAAAAAAATGGGGTAGGTAGAAGACGTATATAATATAATAATAATATCAGCCCTATATTATATTCTGTTCCATTGCTCGGCACGGGCCTCCTTTACTACCAAGAGGGTTTAGGCCTTACTCCACCACGCTGGCCTAGTGCGGATTGGTAGACTTCAGACAACCTCAAAACTTCTTGAGATAACCACAGGTATGTGTTCCTCGCTATTAAAGCAAGCGATGATTCACAAAGAATACACACATAGTTTTAGAGGAGTGAGAGGTGTGCGCCCTTGGGTTTTGAATCTGCGGACATTCCTCTTGGCAGTTTCTTCTACAGCCAACTAGGCTATGGCCGCTTTTGTAGAAGAGGTAAGACAATATAAATGTGCAGTTAGAACTTTTCTTTGTACGTTAATGACAAAGGTGTGACGAGTTAAAATTTTCACAAATCTATATATATAAAGGTGAATCCCTATTTCCCTTGGTCACGCCATCACGCGTGAACGGCTGGACCGATTTCACTATTTTTTTTTGTTGTGTTTGTTATTGTTAGGAGAAGGATCTTATGAAAGAAAAAATTAAGGAAGTTGAGCAGAACGTTAGAAAATTTAAGAAAAGTTAATTTCAGCGATTGACAGAATACGCGCTGCAAATTCATAGATAAGACGGGACAACGTCTGTGGGGTCAGCTAGTCCTGTATAAAATTATGGACAACATATATCGACGTAGACAACACGTAGTACGTAAAAGATTCTGAGTAACAGACATATTGTCTAATTCTTTTCTAAAAAGTATCCATTCGATATTCGATTTCAAAAATTATCAACCAGAACCTTTGTATTTTGACATGCTTACAAATGATTTATTTTGATCGGCTCGTCGAATCGGATTGAAGATTGAGGTTGAGATTCTTATTGAAAACGGCTGTTAATGATATTAGAAACAATTATGAAGCATTGTAATTTTAACTTAATTTTTTTTTATACGGGTATGGCAAAATGAACCTTCTGCACCTGATGGTAAGTGGAGTGGGTCCAATAGAATGTCGACTGACGAGAGATGATTACCCCTCGACAGTCGACACAATTATGCCGGCCTGTTGGAACCGTATACACAGGCTGATCCCGGAACGCGACTTACGTCGGCCGCTATGGTGGGTTTTAACATCGTGTGTACGGTGGTTGCTGACCGGGCGGATATAAAATATATTCTCAGCAAATTACAAAATAAACCGCAGTAGCGTCGATATAATTGTTCAAATGTTTGATAATCATATTCAGTCAGGTTATATTACGGTAACTTATCTGACGATTGCAAAACCTTAAGAAATGAACTTAGGGTATTTGTTTTAATCTTTATTTAAATAGCTTGGTTGTTATTTCACGAGTATGTCGCTCCGAAACCTGGGGTTTTGGTTAAAGTAAACATCATTTAAAATAAATATTACATTTAAAAAACATTTATAATACTTTTTTTTGACCATTTTGAGTAGCTTCGTTAGTCATTTCGTTTTCCTTTTGTGGTGATCTGAAATTGAAAAAAAAATGTTTTAGATTTTTTGCTATCTCCTCTCTTTGCGTATTGCATATTTGAGCTTAAGACCCCTTTTAGACTAGATCAGATTTTTTTTCGAAGAGGCGGACTTGCATTGTATTACCTGATGGCGATCAAACAATAACACACATAATACTAATTATTTCATACATATTTAGTTAAGATAATAATTATTTCTTTCGTTTAACTGAGTTTAAATTTAAGATTTTATGTTTAAATTTTTTATTAAAGAGAATGTAAATGTTTTGGTGTTAGTACTGTAAAATTACATTGAATTTGCATTGAAAAATATATAAACAAATCATGATTTATTTCTAAAAAGGCAGGAAAAGGTGCAATCTAGGCACCCACTTTTTCAAAGTGATTTCCGACATTTGTGATACGGGCAGTTCATCACAATATCATGAATTCCAAACTCCGAACTGATTTTGAGTGGTAAAACCAAAAAAATCCGACCCGGAATTCGAACCTAACTAGGCCACCGAATATTCGCACGTAAGTTCAAAGTCATAGATGTTACTTACTTCTTATCTGACATAATAGCATCGCAGATATTGGTAAGCGGCGCTTCCACCACTAACCAGACGAACAGACTGGCCATGCAAGTCACTACGGTCGCGCCGCAAGTGATTATGAACTGTAAACGTTAAATATTAAGATACTTTTTATTTGTATAGGTAGGTTTTATGAGAAAAAGATAAGTATAGGTCGATTATCGAAAGCTGATGTGTATAACACGTTTACAAGTTGTGCTTATGTAGTTTTTATAAATGAATATACGTCAGGCGCTATGGCGATGTATTTTTACGATGTATGCATTAACAAAGTATAACCTCCTTATTCATAGACGTTTTTTATCTAAGGACGGAGTAAAGCTGTGATAACAAGTCTGTTTCTCAGTGCTGACGGCATGGCGGCCTTCGCAGTGCGTAGACATAGGGCCGTTGTGATTGGCTAATATTGTTGTATCTCAATTTAACTAAATAAAACAGCTTTACTCCGGCTTTAGATAAATAAAGTCTATGAATAACGGGGTAAAAATATAGCGTGATGTTTCGCTCAAATCCATGTGTATAGTAAAAATACAGCCCTGTAATTATACTCTTCCACTGTTGGGTACGGTACGTCTCTACTACTGAGAGGGATTAGCCCTTAGTCCATCAAGCTGGCCTAGTGCGGGTTGGTAGAGTTCAAATACCGTCAAAATTCCTATAGAGTACTTCTCAGGTATGCAGGTTCAGTCAGGCATTTTTCACATTCTGGGTAAAACTGTGTTGATTTGAGTACTGTGAAAGTGACAGTTTTTGTAATCTAAAGCATTTAAATCTGTGATGTGTACAACATACAGACAGATAAACATTCTAAAACTGTTGTTTGCCTTCTGTTGTTTCAATAAAGTCCCCCCATATTATTTCTTCTATATTTATAATGTCCAGACATCAGCCTCTCACAGTTTTATTAAGTACTAGCTTTTGCTCGCGGCTTCGCCCGAGTGAAGGAGTTTTCCGGGATAAAAGTCCCACTATATATTTTCCCGAGATAGTAGCCTATAACTTTCCCAGGGTCTTATACTATCTCCATACCAAATTTTGCTTTCTTATACCACGTCTTATGTCACGTCCCGTTCCCGGAGGAACGGCATAAAAAGTCCTATGTCCGTCTCCTGGTTCTAAGCTACCTCTCCACCAATTTTCAGCCAAATCGGTTCATCCGTTCTTGAGTTATAAATAGTGTAACTGACACCACTTTCTTTTATATATATAGATATCTATATATATAAAAATGAATCCCTATTTCCCTTGGTCACGCCATCACGCGTGAACGGCTGGACCGATTTCACTATTTTTTTTGTTGTTGTGTTTGTTATTGTCAGGAGAAGGATCTTATGAAAGAAAAATTAAGGAAGTTGAGCAGAACGTTAGAAAATTTAAGAAAAGTTAATATCAAAAATTGACAGAATGCGCGCTGCAAATTCATAGTTAAGACGGGAAAACGTCTGTCGGGTTAACTAGTATCAAATAAAATAAAAATATCAGAAATATTAGAATTAGTTACAAATTAACTTAATTTTTAAAGGAAGGTGTAAGTAACCAAACAGTGAGGGTCATGTGATTACTTACAAATTCCAGATGATCGTACTTCAACGGGGCTCTGGTAGAAAATATTATCCGTTCCAGGAACATGGCATGAAGCAAGTAGATCCCATAGGATAACCTCCCGAGGGGCCGGAACAACGACCAACTCAGAAAGTCATTGATAATCGCTGCAAAAGAGAAAATATTTATTGCTCAAAAAGATACCTAAGGGATGATACAGAAGATTCATTCTTAATTGTATAAGGCAAACTGGCAAGTGACTAGGTGGCGAGTTATCGCCGCGAGCAATAAACACGCGAAATGCTAAACAAAAAATTCAACGACATGACTAGTCTCTTAATAAAATAATGACCTATTCCAAAATTGATAATTTGTGGGAATCGTCCAAAAAGTCATATCTGTTTGCGACCTTTTTTATTATTCCATTTTTTTTCATGCAAAAGGTTTCATTTTTGACTTATCTTTAACAATTTCAAACATATAGCAACTTAAAAAAAAGGTTGCAAACAGGAATAATTTATTTCAGGATTCCCACAAATTTATAATTTTGGAATAGTTCATTGTTTTATTAAGAGAGCATTTTGTATCCACCCGGGAAGCGACCACTTTTCACAAGACGCAAGACCCGCCATAGCGGCCCACGTAAGTCGCGTTCCGGGATCAGTTTCAATATATGCGGTTTCAAACAGGCCGGCATAATTGTGTCGACTGGCGAGGGGTAATCGTTGTCGCT
Source organism: Manduca sexta (assembly GCF_014839805.1). Classification (NCBI taxonomy): domain Eukaryota; kingdom Metazoa; phylum Arthropoda; class Insecta; order Lepidoptera; family Sphingidae; genus Manduca; species Manduca sexta. The sequence continues at coordinate 7,335 of NW_023595531.1, read as the reverse complement.
CGTAAGTCGACACTATCTAATCCGTGTTCTACTTACCATCAGTTGCTTTGGGGTCATTTTACCGTCCTGTATTACAAATATAATAGTAAAAAATAACAAAGATTTGCATTGCACTACAGTTCATAGATAAAAGAGTTTTGAAGCTTCTTAATAGGGTAGTTTCCTATGTTTGATTTAGTTTATTATTTTAAATGTAACACAAAATAATTTGAAAAAGAAATTGTTCGATGAAATTAGCATCAAAATTGGTTAAAATATAAAGCAGTTATTCATATTTGAAATATGGCTGTGAACTAAAGTTCGGGCATGGTAGGTTTATCGCACTGTCCTTTTCTCACTCACGCAGTGTTATTGGGTGACGTCACATTTCCTGTTATTGTAGTTTGATACGTTCCCTTTTCATCAAATTTCAAAACTATATAAATGATTTATTATTGCGTGGATTTGATAAATTCTTTTTCCGATAGATGTTGGATGAAATACATTTTTAATAAATGCATTTAAAAAAAGTCGTCAACTACCCTTTCTTTAATGATAAAGATGATATATTCACTTACGCAGGTCGCCATATATGCAAACTCAACTATACTGCATACAGCAAAAGCCCACACTACTCTGTCTAGAGCGACAGAAATAGATACTTCTAAGGCGCTGTATTCTCTGTCATAAAATATTGTTCCCACACTCATTGTTAATAGCATTAATGATACTGCTAACACAACTGCAGAAAATGACCAAATCTGCAACAAAATTAAATTTTAAGGTTATAATGAGCGGACATTGGGAAGATTGTCATACAAAAATGTTGCGGTTTTGCGACGGTTATTCAATCTACCGTGAAATAGCAAAACTTCAATGTAAAATACTTCGTTTTTCCAAATCGTGATTTGCACGTTTTTAATGTAAATATGTTATTTTTGTATTAATATCCATGAACAGTGGAAAGACAACGACTTTTATAATTTTACAATAACTTTTGGAGATAATTTTGTACTGATCCGGTCTATAATTAGCTATAGTATTTAATGTCTAAATAAAATATAATGTATGGGTTTTGTTGGCCTTTTACTTTTAAAGTCTGACTAGTAAAATATTAAATCTCGCCTGTTGCCTTTTTTATTTGGTTGACCAACTGAATGTTCCATTTTGGCAAATTTGTACAAATTTAACTTAAATACTAAACATAAATTAAAAGGACATTCTAAACTACTTAAAACATGGAACTAACTACTTATCTGACAAATTCATTTTAAAACGGAAAAGCAAAACTGGCGGCTCTAAAGCAGAGTGTTTTCTGCTTTTTTATAATTCGACTCGTACGTAAATCCCATGGTATCTGAATTTTGATTAAATTCTTACCTTTGGTATAACTTTTTTATATTTTTCCCGATTGAATTTTGTTATGAGGTATCCTGCTGCCATTCCCACCACATAAGGTCCTCCTCTACTATATGTTTTGACGTAAACGTAATCCAAACTTGCAACCATCCTCAAAATAACGAAGTCCCTGTAAATTATTGTAAGTTAAAACTGTTGAGAGAGATTTTTTAAACTTTATTTAAGGAGCTTGATCGTTATTTCAGGAAAATTTATTTTTATTTCGTTGAGAGCATTTGAAACATAGGCATAGAGAATGGGCCATGAGCGCCTACTCAAGTGGCTGCTGACTACAATGCGCTTCTGTTTATTCCTGGGCCCTTATTCTGTATGATAGTGTAAGCGCGTAACGCGGCCGTGTCATGTTATCTTCGAGAAATGTGCGTGGAATGGTATTCTGTAAGCCAAATCTCTATAGTCCTAAACATGACGCGTTGTGTTACGTGCTTGTTACGCACTGTCAAAATAACGTGTGAGATAGAGAATAAGGGCCCTGATAGGTCATCTTAAGTCACGCGTTGAGTGTGAGACGACACAGTGACACGACACGAAAGGAAACTTCGTGATATCACATGTATAAGTCTATCAGTATTCAATTATGAACTTGAATTTTAACTTAAAACATAACTCAAATTGCACAATATGTACTTAATGTGAGGTGTCAGGAATGTGATGTATGACTTAATGCCGAATTGATTAATCAATCTCACTTTTGAGTAACATCTCAAGTATACATGAATAGTCTTACTTATAAAAAAGCTATGCTCAGTTAAAACACAAATTTACTCGATCAACTGTAAGTCAAAACCCGCCATCTGGCCTCCAAATAAGGTTTAAATAAGGAAACCGGTGACATTTTGACAGCTATTTAAGCAATTCTTAATATCTCTTAACGCTAATATAAGTTTATAAATAAGACTGTAAATGTAGTAATGTCATGTATCTTAAGATATCATTTGAGCTGATGTATGTACGTTTATTAAGTAGCAATTACCTTAACCTGACCTTAATATGACATCGTCTCAGCCAATATCGCCCTTGAAAGCGAAACTGAGATTAATATAAATACGGATCAATAAAGCTCCAATTACGAAATTAAAACATAATTTATGGATGGTCACGTAGTAATGTGCCATCGGGAAAAATACTCACTGTATAGTAAATAAGATGACAGGTTGCAACTTATACCAATAAGTTAAAAATCCTGGTATCAGAATGGCCAGTAGGCAAGCGATTCCGTAGACACGAAGACCGTTTTTCTTGTTCTTCCTGTAGACGTATATTATGAATGAGCAGGCGGCGGTCAGATGGAAGTCACAAGAGATGTACCAGGCGACAATTAAGCACTGAAACAGATACTTAAATTATAACGCGCTAATCATTGCCTTATAAGGCATCGACGCGTGTAGCGTTTGAATATTGCCATTTATATTTATACATAGGTAAACAAACATATTAATAGTATAATTCCTTATATTATCAAAGTATTTACCGTTCATCACCACATAACACAACATTCATTCGTCCTACATAGACCAGGCTCCGTTCCACAATCACCTCGCCATTTACATCTTGCCAAACAACTAGCTCATACACATAAACTCTTGGCACAGAAACTTACACAGATCATGTTATGTTTTAAATTTGTTCCACTGTATCCTTTGATTTGTGTGCTCACCTAATGTATACAATTTAATTATTATTATGTGGTATCTTTCCTGCGGGAAATCACGGCATAAAGGCCGGTCCTTTTGGAAGGCTTGCGTGGGGACATAGATCCAACACGTAGAGGCCCCTTTAAGATACATTACTCTAGTTGGGGTTTATACACCTTGCGAGTACTCTCTCTGTCTGTACTTATGGAGGAAATACAGCCAAAGACAGCGCTTGCAAGGTGCAGGGATTAATGCAGAAAAGATGGGAATTATACTGGGTCTATGGATGGGATCTATCTGGACTGGTTGCTGGGCTATTGAGTTGGAGACAACGGGATGCCTGCCAAATAAAATGTCTCAATCTTATGTATTCAATGTATTATTATTATTTAGCTCATAGTTATGTACTATAAATTGCATAGTTATCTGCTTGCGGGTAATAACTTATATTGTAATTTTTATTATGGCAACCCAAGATACAAGCGTAGCTTAGTTTGGGTAACACTGGCAAATACTGTAAGCCTCCTAAGTCTGTATTTGAAATGAATAAATAAAATAAATATGAGCACGTATTCCTAAGTATACGGTCGCGGGAGTGTAGACATCGCGGGCGAGGTGGGAACGACGTACCGCAAACCTTTCGGCTGAGTCGAGGCAGCGCGCGCGCCGGCCGCCGATACATTAGTCGGCGCTCGGCAGCTACGCGATACGTGTGATGTAACTTGTATGTTGTTATGACTCATTGTATTTCATATATATTTTGATTACGAATGTTATGTCGTATTTTCAGTTTAGCCAGAAAGAAAATAAAACATATATTTTAAGAGTGCCATTGATTGCTTTTTTGTTTTATAGATCCATATTAGATCCACACGGGGTTCTTTATTTTCCTGGTCAACTTATACAATTCGATGTCGTTAGTCTTTTTACCTAGTATGTGTAAACGGTAGAAGTAAATTCGATTACTGTGCTACAAACCAGCAGTCAAAGAGCATTAAAGCCAGAACAAAAGTATGTAAATGTTTTACTACATTATTGTACTGCCGCGGTGGCGTAGTCGTATAACGGTATGATAGCAGTGCTGAAGTCTCGGGTTCAATCCTTGGGTCGGGCAAAGTGATATTGCGATTTTTTACTCAGCCATAATATATTTTATATCCGCACAGATAGCGACCATTGTACACAAGGCAGGCATAAATGTGTCGACCTTAAAATACGAAATACATCCTACCACCAGCAAAATTTTCAATCCTTCCTATGTATGTTTGATCAATTTCATTGCGGTTAAGACTAATTAGTGTTCCACAGACTTGCTGAGCTGTTTTCCTGAGATCCACGCAGAGCTCATCGCTCTGTGTCATAAAATAGCATTGTCAATCCTGGCTCACACGATGCAGTGGTGTATGTGTGGCCGGTGTAGTCTTCTAACAAACATTTTACCAAACTATTTCATTAAAATATTCATATTTACCATTTCCTTGGCACTGGTATTTAGCATCAACAAACATCTCCACCAATTCTTCACGCATATATCCTGTTCGGATACAGCGAATCTGCGCCATAATGGGCCGTGGTCCATATCCCTGATATAACAGTCATGAAGGAAATAGCCACAGCCAAAGTTCCTATTAACCTGGATAGGATATCGAATTTGAAATTAAATGAAAGAAAGAAGAAGAGGTATATTGTCACATCTGGTGCATGCAATACATACAAGCGCAGGGCTACACGCCTGCGATGTAATAATTAGGTGGCCAGCTAAGCACAATGGGACGCAACGGAGGCTATCTTAGCCTAGACATTCTTAAGTAACATTTTGATTTAGAGTTTAAAGGTAGGTGTCATACAATTTGACTTAGGGACTAAAATCTAGTAGTTATGGGTTTGGTAGAAATTTTGGGGTGATACTGAGCAGGGTCCTCCTCTACTACTGAGTGGGATTAGACCTTAGTCTACCACGCTGGATTAGTGCGGATTGGCAGAGTTAACACCTTCAAAATTTACCATCATCGATGCCTGTTTCCTCAAATTGTCACCATTCGTTAAAGCAAACGATAATTCATGAATAATACATACATAACTTTGAAAATCAAATATGCGTGACCTTGAGGTTTGAATCTGCGGACCTGTGTCTCAGCAGTCCGTTCCACACTAAAGCTTTCGCAGCTTAGTACTGAATAGAGAAACTCCATATCCTAGAATCACCCCGAAGTCTGAAAGTGCCCGATAGCGGTGTGAAATCATGGAACGAAATGGATGGAATACATAGGGAAAAATGAGTGCAATAGTCGCTCCTCTGTCTTCTTGCTTGAGTGTGTGCTACCCCTAAATCATCATTTACCTCCAATAACTTGTATTATTTAAACAACATACTGACCTAAAGTATCGCTTGCAGAGCATCTTTACTAAGTTCTGTGATTTCCCCGGTTTGGCAGAGAGCAGACTGTTAACAAGAAGAAGACCAGAGAAGGCGAAGAAGGTATCCACAAGTAAATCCATGTGGTGAAGGAATATTCCAGTCAGTGTTCCTGCATCCTGAAATAAAGAAGATATATTGATTGGCAAAGCGTAGGCAGTGAAGTCATGGAAGCTTGAGAATAGCAGAATAGTGGCCTTTAGTGCATGTTTTATCATTAACTAGTTGTAAGTTATTCAGAAATGATGGAAGGTGGTGTAGGGCAGTTCTTGAAAGGAGACCAAGAACTGGTCCTAGAAACTGAGGCAAGCCTTTAATGTGGTGGAAGGACGACCTGGTCCAAAGCAGTAGTAGAGAGACAAAGCTGGATGATGACCGCCCTGGACAGAACAATCTGATGTGCATTGTAAGACGCCTACACTTAGCTTTAGGTTGGTTTACTGATAGTAGGTCTCTCATATGTGAGAGTACGCTTGGGTAGGTAGTACCATCGCAATGTCTATTTCTGCTGCCAAGCAGCAGTGTGTAGTCACTGTTGTGTTCCAGTTTGATGGTCATGGTAGCCAATATAACTATTGGACATAATAAGATTTAACATCTCATGTCTCAGGATGGCGAGCGCAGTGGAATACCAAACAATACTTTGTAATTCAAGGTGTTGGATGATTTTTCTACTATTTATGGGCGGTCGTATCGCTTACCATCAGCCGAACGGCAAGCTCGTCTCGTCATTCAAAACAATAAAAATAGGGTGGATGTATAGGCTGAAGAAGAAGTTATTCAAATCGGTTAGGGAGCGTTTCTATTACATAGCGATAAAATCCATTTTACCAAGACCCGTCTATAATGCATCAATATGTATTTGTCTACTGCAGTGCAGTTCTTTCTCAGCTACCTTTGAAGATCCACTATAGTCATAGACATAAATTCTAATTATGAGCAACTGATCTTGATTCAACAAATCGAAAAGCTAATATGTTACATATAAAAATATTACCTTATCCATATCCAACGAGTTGGATAATCCAGCAATATTAGTAAACATGTATACATGCGCCCAGATCACAAAAACGGCAGACAGGAACCTTATGCCATTCATGGCTGATATCTCTGAGCTTTGCACGTGGAATAATGTTGCATAGTTGGTCTTAATGCAGAATATTTTCATTACCTTCGCCGCTGCAAATTTCATAAAAAAAAATATGGCAACTGTGATAAAACATGTCATTCACGAAGACTCGCCCTCTACTTTCCCTAATCGGTTACAGTGTGCGTGTTCAGAATGAGCCCACACGCACAGTACTACGGATAGTGTTAAGACCGAGGCTTAGATCAGTCCTTTTGCGTTACCCTGGATCACTCCCGCTTGAAAAGGGGTGGGACGCGTCCTCATGTACGACACAATAATAATATCAGTCCTGTATTATATATACGGTCTACTGAGACGAATGTCCGCAGGTTCAAATACCAAAGGCACACACTTCTGAGTTTTCTAAAATCATGTGTATATTCTTTGTGAATTATCGCTTACTTTAACGGTGAAGGATAACATCGTTGAAAACTTGCATTTCTGAGTATTTCTCTATAGGAATTTCGAGGGTGCGTGAAGTCTACTGATCCGCACTAGATCAGCGTGGTTGTCTAAGGCCTAAGCCCTCTCAGTAGTAGAGGAGGCCCGTGCCCAGCAGTGGGACAGTATTTAATACAGGGCTGACATTATTATTATTATATTATATAATATACTGCCCTACTCCAGGGCACGGGCTTCCTCTACTACTGAGAGGCATAAGGCCTTAGTTCACCACGCTGGCACCTGTGTGAAGTTGGCAAGTGAATTTTAAATATCATTTTTACTATTTTCATGGGATTGTAGTAGGTTAGTACCGG
>NW_023595530.1:0-13272 GCF_014839805.1 Manduca sexta | reverse complement strand
GTTGAAAATATTTTATTGATTTACATGAATATTTATGTAATATATTAAATTGTACTCATGAAAATTTAATCTGAATAAAAATACATAAACATACAATATAAATTAACATGCCCCTTTGTGCAATAATGGGTGCAGGCTGCAATTAATGAAACTAAATTAAATAATTTGTTTTATCCTCTAGGTCTGCGTAGTTGATTTATTTATTAGCGAGACGATTGTTTCAAAGTAGTTGATAACTGAGTTTTGCAAGTTATCAACGTGAATAAAATAATAATATTTTTTCTCTTATAATTTCTAGACTGCACAACCCGTTAAATTACACGCAATTGTGGCAACACTGTAACAGTGAGCCATCGCCCCGCTAACGGTGTCATGGCGGTTTGACTTGTTGAAGGTTTTTTTTTGCTTTAACTCAATAGTTAATGTGCTTTTTAGCAATTTGATCTTTGATTTCAAAAAGTAAAATTACGTGACACAAAATAGTTAATAATGCGCGAATACAAAATAGTCGTGCTAGGTAGCGGTGGCGTGGGAAAGTCTGCTCTGACAGTGCAATTCGTACAAGGCATCTTTGTCGAGAAATACGACCCCACCATCGAGGACAGCTATCGGAAACAGGTGGAAGTGGACGGGCAACAATGTATGCTCGAGATTCTGGACACGGCGGGCACAGAGCAGTTCACGGCGATGCGAGATCTGTACATGAAGAACGGGCAAGGTTTTGTGTTAGTGTATTCGATCACCGCACAATCTACGTTCAACGACCTGCAGGACTTGCGGGAGCAGATCCTGCGAGTGAAGGACAAGGATGATGTGCCGATGGTGCTGGTGGGCAACAAGACAGACCTGGAGGCGGAGCGCGTGGTCGGCAAGGAGCAGGGACAAAACCTGGCGCGCCACTTCAACTGCGCCTTCATGGAGACCTCCGCCAAGGCGAAAATACACGTGAACGATGTGTTCTATGACTTAGTGCGACAGATCAACAAAAGTCCCCAAGAAGGAAGAATCAAGGAAAAAAACTATCAAGTACTGTAAGATTCTGTAAGAGTTCCGCTGGTGCCAGCGAGTTCGACGCGTCGAGGTATAAAATATTTAATAATTTGTAAGACTTCTCGTACCCTGATTTGGCTCTTGACAGTACCCAAAGTTAACTAGATCAGATGATGAGCATAACTGCTTCAAAATACCTGTAGCGTTGAGTATGTGCATTTGTTGAGCTGTGTCATGAAGGAGTGCCGTACACAAGTGGAAAATCCACAGAGCGCTCTGCGATGTCCGAATTACCTCCCCGTGCAAACACATATTTACTGATACTTTTTAGTCTATATTTTGATAGTTAGTATATATATGAGGATAGACTCAGAGTTTCTGTGCATGTTTCACTATAGAGAATTCCAATTGTATTGTGTGGATGCTGTAAGTTCAGAAGTTGTAAATGGTTATATAAGAAATTCCTTATTACTATAATGTATAACATTGTAAACCTTTGTTAGAGGTCATGAACAGTGTGGCCGTAGTGTTGTAATTGGGCACTATACATGCTTACTGCTAACATAGTATGATTATATGCAAGAGGTTACGTAGTCACATACACTGTTCATGGATTCTCAAGTATTAATTTTTCCATTTTGAGCAACAAAATTCTATAAATTAATGAATTTTGTTATAATTATAAAATACCAATGTTAGGTACAGACAGCTGCGTGTCAATTAGATTCAACAGGAAAATGACTATGGGGATTTTATTTACCATGAAATTATCCTTCAAGGGCACACAGTATGTAACGGGCGGTGTGCCACACTGGGAGCTGTATTGTTCATAGGTCAATGTAATTTGCCAGTAATGTTATTTGCATTTAGCCCTCACTGTGTGGACCTAACATTATAAGTTTATTTTTAATTATAGTATTGATCTTATCATACTGATAAGGGTGAGATGTGAACTTCTGAACGGCCAGGGTGAAGTGGGTGGCGCGCAGGCTCCCTGGCCAGCTGGCGTGAATGTACCGGTAAGGCCTGAATCAGCGTAATGTTTAATAATTAAGGATACATTAAATTTTTTCAGATATATTATTGTCTTGTTATATAATTCAAATGTATTGAAGGGATGGTGATGACACTGTTTAGGACTCGGTGCCTCGAACAAACTAGTGAATGGTGAGTGCACAACTGAGTGATTAGTGCGGGCGTCGCGCGGCGGTGCGGCTGCGTGCCGTGCTGTGCCGTGCCGTGCCGAGCCGTGCCGTGCCGTGCCGTGCCGCGCCGCTCACACTCGGCGCACGCACGCGCACCGCTCGCGACCCTCCCCCCACCGTAACCCCTCGTAATATACAAAATTGAAAAATCTAAAAAAATTATCGTTATTGTAAATGAATTAAAGTTTTATGATTACTGGCTCATTCATATATAAATTACCAATCTATGTTTTGCCGCTAGAACTTTGTTAAACATAATAATTATATAGGTGTTCAAATATTGTTATGGGATTAGATGTTTCCTCCATTTGTCTTTTCTGTTTAATATTATGTAAGATTAACTGCACAAGGATATTGGTAAACTTTGATCTGAGTTGAATTATATTTTTTATATATATTGTGCAAAACTAAGAACTTGTATATTTTTTATCTTTTCAATCAATAATCGTCATGTACACTAAATATTAATTTGATTTTTTGCAAATTTATCAATAAAACCAATTTTAAAGATGATTGTTTTGGGGTATGCCTTGTCCCCCGCGCGGCCGGGCGGCCGTGCAGCGCTCCCCCATGTCAATTGAGGTCGCGGCGTGAGTCACGTCCAGCGCGGCGACCACTGACTCGCGCTCGTCCCCCGCCGACAATCAAATAAACATCAATTGCCGAGGAATTTTAATGGATTATAATTAATTGAAAGGCCCACACTCGGTCTACAACTATTTTATTGATCCAGTGTAAAAAACGTTACATAAGTGTCTTACATTTACATCGCTAAGTACTAAACAATTACAAAGGTAAAATAATGGCAGTGTGACGTGGCGGGCGTATGTCGACATTCTAGTAACATAAGAATTGACACAGTCCAATGGAAATGAACACAATACGCCTAGCTTAATACATACGTACGACAACTAGCATTGTAATCTATAATGCAAAACAGGATTGAGTTACGCGTACTAAATGTCTATGTGCACCCCATGATGTGAAACAAGGTCTAACACATAGATCGAGCTCACAATGGAGTGCCCAGGCTTGGAACAAAACGAACGGCGCTGTTGGGGAGTTGACAAGCCAGTGCCAGTGAGAGATCTACATACAATAGCACTCGGGACGACAGATAACGAACAATTTATTTGATTATTTTTGAAGCGTCTATCATGACGGTCTGGGCGTTTATCTAGCGAACGGGTCAAACGTTGCACTGTTGCCGGCAATATCGGTTATCGATACTTGCAACTCGCTATCGTTACAATTTGCTTTATGATAAATGTCCGAAAATCCGATCCGGGCCCCCGTTCATACGTAATTTACTTCGCTACGTGCCATTAAATGCGAAAACGTGCATTATATACCTACTTTCTATAAAATACATATTTCTCACTGCCTGTAATTTAATTTATTTATTTCCAATTAACTTTTGAAATTTGTAAACACACGCCATAAACTAATTTCGACATACAATGATTTTTACGAATGATCACATGATTACGTCATTTTAATACATCTTGCATTAATTGCACATTCGTAATACTGACAATTAGCCTTACATTGTTCTGAAAATACAATTAACATACATTTAAATTACATCAGAGGCGGTAAATGTGATACGTGCTGATAAACACATGTCGCGTTGCCACTCTTATTATCTGTTTGATATCTAAAATCTAGGAAATAGATCATGATCGTTAAAATCAAAAATTTGCGATACAAATTGCGAACTATCAAAAATATAATAGTAGTGGGAAGGCGAATGGACGCAGAACTTTTCTTCCTGCCACCAGGTCTTCAGAGTATTGTAAAACAGACTCGAACCGTACGGCATACGGAATATTTTCACAAATCAACAAGATTCCAAAGTCCGTTTATCAATACTATTTCACACTAGATGGTCTCAGGCCGACAAGACCGCGTAAAACCATAACCTTAAAACTAACGACTAGTGATGACTAGATTTGCATAATCACTACATAAATCCACCATTCACACGATAAAAAATCTGTTTTAATATCAATGACGCATTTCTCGATGGTAAGCATAATGCGTACTCAGCTTCCGGTGGTGAATCATCGTGGGCTGGATGTGAGGAAACGAACGTTTCTGGATATGGCCGTCTCCAAGAGCGTCCAATTTAGGTTATCGCATTGATAAATATGTGTTAATACATCTGTGAGAGTGGTAAGGCAGAAGTGATACTTCATAGTTTATTATTGCCTCAGTAATTTTGGTGAACACACTAATCAACTTAGTTATAATACTAATTTGACAGCCCTATTCTTTTATAGGGATGTCCTACATAAAGGAAATACTACGGGGCCTACCTAGGTATCTTACTCTACTAAGGGTTGTTAGTCTGAGTACTATATACTATACCTATGCGACGAACAAATCTAATAACTATAGTACTAGTACAATATACCGTAAACAAAGATTTCCTGTGATAGAACGTGACTGGGCCGGACTATACGCATTTGGATGCAAAGGGAATGGCTTTAGAGGTTCAACGAAACAGTTTTAAAATGATACGTAAACTTAAAAATATCTGTAAACAGTTATCGATTCTGAATTGCATTTACCGTTAAGTACTATAGTAAGTATAAGAAAGTAAATCACTGGCCCGAGAAGAAACGATACTCCTACCTGCATGGTACTGCACTACTCTCATTACCATAAGAGATCAGATGTTAAGTCTACCAATGTCTAGGAATTACACCAGCTGTGATATCCTAAAGACACAACCATGCATACTGATGCTCGATGGTGGAAACTGCATTTATCTAGGTGGACTTTCGCAAAAGGATATTTAAGGATTTAATTTTTAAAATTACAAATAATCAAGATCCACGAAAAGATGGCAGGAACAGTGTTTATCCAGGTGGTATTTCGCACACGGGAAATTAACGTGTTTAATTTCTATAATAATGCAAAAAAACGTCCACAAAATATAGTGTCAAATATTTTTAAAATTATGCTCTAACGTGATATATTATTTTACATTTGCCTTGACGCGTTATTTAGGATATATATTATTTTTCTAAAAAATATTTGTAAAGGAAAACTAAAAGTTTTTAGAGATTACTGGAAGTATGACAAATTCCAGGAAACTGATATATGTGATTCACGATTTTAATATTCATTTGCCAACAACAATAAATGATTGGCTGATGATTCTAATCAAACAGCAGTATGACATGTCATATAATAAATGCCTTATAATGGGGTGACTATATAAGACGTAAAATATAAACCAAATTAAAACACACAAATAACACACCCGAAAGTTTTAGATAACATTTAAAGATGTTTATCTGTAGAAATTAATTTGAGTTCACCCTTAAGTTCATTAACCTAACTATACAGCCAAATTTTTAAAAATATCGGCAAAATATGAACAAGACTAACTCAAACAAATATAGGATAAAAAACAGACATTCCAAAAATAATACTAGCGATAAGTCAACGCCCCAGATATTATGTCAGAACCGACACATTATTTAGGACAAACGAGAATTTAGTCCAAAACGAGTAAATGTTATCGCATTTCACTCAACTATTCCATTCTATCTTCACATTTAACTGCGTCTCTAATTAGTGTTTGAGGAATTATATAAAAGATTTTGTAATATCCTTTTCAATGAAATTGTATGCATGTACTGACATAAACTTCGATAAATTATACAAATTGCTGTATCAATACTGATAAGGAAATCAGCTTCTAATTCGTTGGTAATTGAGTCTAAATTTGCAAATTTCCATCGCTTAGTTTGCATACGCGTTAGAAACTAGAATATTTGATTCATTAACATGAGAAACAACGTGTTCCTAAGCTTCCGGTAGCTGACCTGTCGTGACTCATTGGTCAAGACGTTGACTCATGAGTCATGCTGTTTGATAACAAATCGGTCTAAAGATCAATTTTTGCATCCATTATTTTTTAGGAAGTAATTTTATTACTCACTTCCTCTTTGTGTATACTCGTAGGCGTCTCATCCATTTAGTCATAACATAAGCTCACGCCTATGTTCCGGGAGGGGTAGGCGGATATTAAGTCCGCCTGCGGTCCGTTTGTTTTATATTTACATACTAACCGTAGTAGGCGAGCGTATCGCAATAATAAACTCTATTTCCAATTTCGGACAACCCACGTGTTGCGAATTGTAAACACACTTCTATGGAACGGCCTATCGAACACATAAATTTACCTTCTCAACTCAAACATGTCTAGCCCAATGATTAAAGTGACACTAAATACCGAAACGAGTTTTTAGCATACTGTGGTCCGAATTTAATGACACAAAATCTTCATAGAATGGAATATTGGATGCCTAACAAAATTTTGAACATTGCAGAGGCGCTAACTTGCTTCGGTAGTTATGTCTGCAAATGTTTGTAATGAATGTTTTCTCACCGCATTCATAGGAGATTAAATTTAACAAAAACTTCAAAATAAGAATGCATCTCTTTTTATAGAATTCAAAACCCTACCTGACATAAAGTTTTTTTCACCTGACCAATCCCTTTATAACACATATATTTAAATACATAAAATACCTACATTGTGTCAGAAAAGAGTTAACTGGAAATTGTCACCACAAATAACTTAGGCCCAGAACATACCCAATATTTTTTAAACTGACACGTTTGTTAGCCTGATAAGACCAAGCTTATACAAACACACCGGACTTTTGCACAAGCGCTTCAGGTGCTCAAAACTCAGGGGCGTATCTAGCTCTGTATCAGCCGTATCAGTAATACGGGGCTCGCGACCCTCTTGGCCCATACCTACATTAAACTAAGCGTGCGCCCAAAAGTTCGCACTGCCCTGAAAGGCTTCCAACAATAGATATAGGGCACCTCTATAGTAAGCTACGCTACTTGCTAAAGTCTTGAAAATTAAGCGACTTGAGGACAACCCACTAACGGGTTAGGTACCTCGGCTCGTGACGGTCATTGGGAGAGGACGAGACATCGACGATGAGAGCATGGACACGCCGAGAGAGGGGGTGCAAGAAAAGAAATCACAAAACACAAGTCCCTAACATCTGCAACCACCACAGAGGTTTATTTATGATAAAGAATTTTCAAATACCCGCAAGATTTAGATTTGAAATCTTTATGATATTATGTCGGTAGTTCACTGCCGTACTAAGCTCAATAGAGATATCTTAAAAAATATCAAAATCTTCATTTTAATGTCACATTAAAGAAATACCCATCCAATGCACTTACCTAAATAACTATCTTGTATAGAACTTGTTAAAAAAACCATAAAAGAAGTTTTTCTATCTCAGTTTTACATAAAATCTATACTTACAAAACTTGGATTATGTCGATAAGATTTCCTTGACATACCGCTTTTGCGCTTGACACGCAGTATAGTGCGTAGGTGCACATACACCTCCCAAAAACTAATCTTGGCGACACTTAAGGATGAGGGACACAGTAAACGATGATTTAAGTATTTTTTAAACTATTTGTTATCGATAAGTGCTGAGAGCAATAATGCGGTAAGTAGGTAAGTGATAAAAATCAAACACTAATCTCAAGAGTATGGATTTGATAGTCTGAGTGTTGTAGTCTAAATATAACTTGTTACAAACATTTGGTACTAATCTATACACTCCTATCTGTCTGTATGTTATCCATTTTCTCCAAAATCTACTTAACGGATTTTTATGAAAATTTGTATGGAGATAGTTTAAGACCCTGGGAAGGTAATAGCCTACTTTCTATCCGGAAAATTATATAACGGGACTTTTATCCCGCAAAAACTTTCAGGCGGACGAAGCCACGAGCAAAAGCGAGTCGGTAATAAATCTGATCAATATTTTGTCTGATGCAAATTATTCAACGTATCAAAGCAACGAACAGCAATAAAAATAATTATATTTGGTAAAGGGAAAAATAAATTATAGCACACATTGTCTCATCTCTGCGTCACCTAAAGGTTGACTGTTAGAAAATGCCTCAGTCATTTAGTCCACCTATATACATATACTGTGTATAAAGTTTAAATAAATATTAATTAATGACCAATCTGACTAGAGCTACATAGTCCTACCAAACTTCAAACCCAAGCCGAACCTGCACCGTACATGGACAATACAATATATACCAAACTGCAGGCTGATGCTGACCCGAGATTCGAACCGGGACCTTAGAACGGTGTACCGTTTACGCAACAACTACGCCACCGAGACAATCCGAGATGGGAATACTAGTAAGAAGATTCGAAGCGAGTGACGACAAATCATTTCAAATTATGTCATAGTATTAAAATGGAAGAGCTATTCTAATAGTGCAAGTTATTTAAAATTCAAAAGTGATCTCATTTCCGCTTCTCTGATAAAATTACAATTTAAATAATTTGTTACATGTTGATACAAGACATTAACTCGTTTAAAGTTATTTGTACTACAAAGCAGGCGTGATAATGTAGTCACAAAAGACAAACATTTGCAGATGACACCAATATTTGTTCCAATATGAAACGTGCCATACTGTACACCATTATGAACAGCGACATAACCCAAAATAAATTAAAAACGGCATCAGAAACATGACGTCAGACGACAAATATTTATTTTCTGTACATTCTGCAAATGACTAAACCGCATTTGTCACAACATAATCGAAGGAAAATCCACGCCGATGAGTTACATTGTTTATTATTATGACTCGGGTGTGATTAACTGCATTATGATAGATATCTATAATGAATCAAAGGCATTATAACCAATGAGTACTGTACACAAAAACATGACCTTCGTAGTTAGGGTAGGGTCAACATCGACGAAGACATGCCAGCAATTCCAAACGATTGACGATTAATTAACAATACCTATTTTAAAAAATGTATGCATACGTTAGTCATTTGCCGAATTCAGAAAAAATACAAATATTGGGTTATGTCACTTTACACACCCGTTGCAATATAAACGGTATTTATTTTGAAGACTCATAGCTGTCGTTGAGCGGCGGCAGGCTGTGTGCGAGTGTGCTGTCCAGCTTCCTGGCTTCATGCTCCAGGGTGTAGGAATCCAGCGCAGGGTCCTGGAATAAACATTAATTATTTACCATTCCATAAAAACAAACATTTTATTTGGTCAGTTATTATGTTTTTTTCTCTGTATCACCCAATTTTAACTGGTAGTGAATGCCTTTACATTGCTATGTGTGAAGGACAAAAATAAAATAAATAGTAACCGAGTTGTAAGGTTTATGAAACAAATGTTTTTGTAAAGGTGTATGTTCACGACTTATCACAAAAGGTAGGCACAGACGCTAATAATGCAGTACAAACAGTTAAAATTCCACGCAATAACTAAAATAATAGGTCGATCTGGAAATCTTTGGGGGAGGCCCATGTTCAGCAGTGGACATGCTGTGGCTGATGATGATGATGAATAACTAAAACTATCTATAATTTGAAACCTAAAAAATCGCTCGACCTGAGAATCGAACCCTAAACCATTCACAAAGCAACTTCTCAACAGTGACTATAAACAAAGAATACAACTATATTATCGTACTGAACATGCTTTGTATATACAAGCATTGTAATTGTTCGCGATAATGCGTTACTAAAATAGCACCGAGTAAATTATAACCATACTTAATGTTTTACTTTCCTGTTTTCCGACAAAGTATATTTATCAGGATATTATTCAGGATGGTGAGCGCAGTGGGATAGCAAACAATACCTTGTAATTCATAGTGTTGGTGTTTCTACTGTTTATGGGCGGTCGTATCGCTTACCATCAGGCGAACGGCAAACTCGTCTCGTCTTACAAAGCAAAAAAAAAACCTACACTCAATATTCTTTTACTAGGAGCCATATTAATATATCAATCTCAACTTTGAGTCGGATATCAAGATTTAAGATAGACATTTAATGTATTAAACTATATAAACAAAGATTAAACTGTAACTTAAGGGCTTTTTCTCGGCTAAATCGGCGCTGTTTGATAAATAAAACTCAGCTGTCAAAATCTGTCACATTGAGATTTGAGATATCATTTGAACTGATATATTAATATCAGAACCCGATATGGCTTTAGGGTCGCCTCGTATCACTTCACGGGACGGAACACACTTGGCGAAAAGTTGGCAGTCGGTTGCACCTTTGCGTACCCTTCGGGGATAAATGGGTGATGTGAGCGTGATATTAGTATAGGTTTATTATATTGCGACTATCTTAAGATGCTGATTTTAATTTAACAGCGTCTCAATAATATCGTTGTTTAGAGCGAGATTATGTTGCATTTATTGCGGCCCTAGTTTTAAACCACTATGAAATATAGAACCTAATGAAAAAATAATACCGCGTTTCCATTTTATTATTCCTAGCCCGAACAATATTGTGACAAGTCTCAATTAATGAATGCCTCAGTGGCGTAGTTGTATTACATACGCGGTACGGCGGCATTCTGAGGCCCTGGTTTTGAATCCCGGGTCGGGCAAAGTGTTATTTGGGTTTTTCTGCTCAGTATCAGCCCGGAGACTATAATTTGTACCCGATATGGCGATAGACTCGCCCCCTATCACAACATGGTAGGGAACACAATTGGCGAAAAGTGTGTGCCCTCGTTGCACCTTTGTATAGCCCTTCAGAGATAAATGCGTGATGTTGTGTGTGTGTGTGTGTGTGTGTGTGTGTGTGTGTGTGTCCCAATTAATTTGTTGCCAATATTTCACAAGAAATAATTATTTTCAGTACGTGTGTAACATTTACGTGGAAACGTACAGACGCGTACATTAGCACGAGGCTTGACGCACTGTGACGTCATTAGACAGGATAACGTTTTGTCACGTTTATTCCAGAACTGAATGAGGCAATTACAAGGAAATATTGCTTTAGTACTATGGACCTGTTTTTTCAACGTGCGTACGCGCAGATTGTTTTCCTTGACTGTAGAGATCTAACGGTTATGTTTTGAAAAATTGATAACACCAATAACTTATTTCATCACTTTGTATTATTCAGAATTGAACATAAAATGCGAAGAGTAATATTTCGTGTCATTAAAATTGATGATTGTTGAGTAATTTTAAGTCGTGTAATTAAGGAACACAGATGACATTATTTCAAGATATTTTTATTTGTAAATTAGCTTTAGTCGGAACTATAGTACTATCAGTCTCTTTACTCTCACTTCATGCACGTGAGGTTAAAAAAAAGAATCAAGGTGTGATGAGAGCCAGGTGGCGTGGTACTACCTGCGCCACGGCGCGCAGCGAGTCGCCGAGCGCGGCGCGCAGGCGCTGCACGTCGCGCGCCGCGCGCCCCGAGCGCGACACGTACGCCTGCCGCCGCCGCAGCTCCGCCGACAGCTGGCTGCGGAGCTGCGCCGCCTGCGCACACCACGCACATCAAATTCTATACTTATATAAACATTTTCATACCTTTTAAGGGCAAACAGAGGTGTTTTCACACATTTTTTATGGGCCTATATAATAAGCAAGGCTATGTAAATTTTACATAATATTAATCTTAATAAATTTTGTGAAAATTATTCAACAAACTTGCTGAATTTAAATTAAAGGACAAATAATCGAAATAAATATTCACGAATAAAACAATTCAATTATACAGTAGATCGATTTATAGTTTTACACCGCTCTAAGTGTTCAGTTTTATTTAAAGTTTATTATTCCAATTGTTAAGGTACCGTTACGCGATTTTACTGAAATCGATATTTTTTTATCGAGTTTACTAACCAATTTCATCGATATAAATGATAATCGATATTTAATTAGTGTATGTGACGTCACCTGGTTCTCGAGCCGCATGATCTGCTGTCGATGGCTGGCCTCCCTGGCCTCCAGCAGGCGCTCGGCCTGCAGCGCCGCCTGCCGGTAGTGCTCCACGTCCGAGCGGCTGTTGGGCGACGCGGACGATAACTCGCTCAAGTAGCGGCTGCGGGCCATCGCCAGCTCGGATTCCTTAAACAAAAAAAACAAAAATATCACGTCTTTATCCCCGAAGGATTAGGTAGGGATGCAATTAGAGCACCCACTTTTTAATATGTGTGTTTTATCCCATTATCTGATAGGACACCATATCGAGTACAGATTGCACTCAGAGTGAATAGAGGGCAAAAAACACAATATCGCTACCCCGACCCCTTGTAACATGCATTATAATAAATATGCATTATATAAAGCATAACGTCATCGTGAATTTATTACAACTTACAAAAACTTCACAGTGAAAATTAATTACTACAACATCGAATATTAACTCTTGAATACCAACAAAAAATAGCAACATAGAAATTACTCCATTAGTTTCTCATAAAAGTTAATAAAATTTTATTTCCACCTCATGATTAACCCACTGGCATTTATCATGAACGCAACACATCAATGATATCGATATAACACCATCTATTGATAACATTTAAATACCTTATCAGCGAGCTCCTTCTCCAAGCGACGGATCTTCATTCTCAACTCTCTGTTCTCCAACTCAAGTAGACTTAAATCAGTCCCAAACCCTTTGTCCCTGCATGGGATTTCCTTCTCTTTGTAACAGTGGGTTGAAGAGTCCTTTGTGGAGTCGGGACCTAAAAACAAAAGTATCTTAGCTTAGGAAAGGTTCACGAGTAAATGAATTGAAAAGTGGTGAGGTATTTTAGATACCCTATCAGAGAGTTATATACATTCCATGATGATAAATGATTCCTATCTTTCTTCTTTTAATAAAATAACTTATAACCGACTTTAATAAACAATTCGACATCTAACTTCGTAAACGTAGCGAAAATTAACTAATCAGAAAAAAGTTCTTTTGACATGCTTGCAAATCCTTTATTTTGATTGTCTTATTACCATTAACTAGTGGTATTAGGGTAGTTTCTTCAAATCAGCCAGTATAACATAATCTTACCTGAATCCAAATCCGAGTAATACACAGACTTATCAGTCCTGTCATGACTCTTGCTCCTCAAGGCCGAGGGTCGCGTCCCAGTGATCCTGCGCTCGGCCTCTATCTTCCGCATCGACTCCTGGAGTGCATCGTTCTTTGCCTTCAGTTCGGACCTCTCCCGCTGGAGGGCGTGCAGCTCTCTCTCTAGCT
>NW_023595529.1:0-7278 GCF_014839805.1 Manduca sexta | reverse complement strand
GCGGTACTACTGCCGGATAAGGTCCCTGGTTCGAATCGGGTCGATTAGTCATATTGGGATTTTAGCTTAACAGCCAAGAATCTGGAATTGTGTTCGATAATTCACAAGGCCCACCCCTTAGATCAAACATAGCTGGCGAAAAATGTGACTTCTGTCTTCCCCTGCAACGGGAAACACGCGTGACTATATCACACTACGGATCGGCAAAAGATTCTTTCTCTCCCAATGGTAAAGACTTCTGTGTCCTGTATTGGTTGACATAAAAGGACTAAGGGCATTAATAAATTAATCTAACTGTGAGTAGGATCTCAAGTAGACATTTAATGTATTTAACTATTTAATAGATAAAGCTTATGTGTTAATTTCAACTGAGTCGCCGTTGTTTAATAAACAAAACTGAGCTGTTAAAATCCGTCATACTATCCGTTATACTTAAGAATTAAAATATCGTTTGAGATGTTGATGTCTTTATAGTAAATAGCGATGAACTTAAGATGTTGGCTAAGTTGACAGCGTCTTAGCTGGTATCTCTGAGCTGTCAAAATCCATTATACTGTGACTTAAGATATCATCTGAGATGTTGATATCTGTAAATAGTGCTGAACTTAAGATGCTGACGAATTTGGCAGCATCTTAGCTGACATCGCTTTGTAGGGCTATATCGTGCGCATTTCTAATACTTTCTATATTTCTTCAGGTATTTGCAATGCGTTACTTCAATGTGTATTTGTGCGGAATACGACTTGCAGTCAGGTTGGTTATATACTCATGAATTAAACTTAATTTTATAATTGTTAGGCTATCAGAGGACCCATCTTTTTGCTACCAAATATAGTGTAGTTGTCAATTGTTTGTGGTGGATATGTTTACTACTGCACAGAAGGGTCCCGATAAAGTGTTGGCTGTTAAGAGATGATTATCCCTCGCCAGTCGACACGATTATGTCGACCTGTTTGAAGCCTAGTGGCAAAGGATCCATATAATCCGATTCCTGCTTGCTTCCTTTCTAATTTATATAAAATCTAATTATCGTTCGAACAATCGACATACCGCATTTATGCATGTTATTAGTAATTATGTGCTGGGTCCCCTTTTGAAAAATTTTACTACTCGCCACTGGGATATACACAGGACCCCGGAACGCCTTTACCTGGGCCACTATGGCGGGTTTTATATCTTGTGTAGGGTGGTCGCCATCCGGGCGGGTACATATATTCTAGTACGGATCACCAGTATATTCTCCCATCTTGAGTCCTATATCTACCATTGATACCTAATATTTTCAGCAATGAAATTAAAGCAGCTAGACATGGGTAAGTATTTTTTTAATTAGAATAAAGAATATCGCCTCTATAGACTAGTTTTATTACGGTACGACTACAGTGCTGATATTTCAAATTCGATCTCTGGGTTGGGCAAAGTGATATTGGGTTTTCTACTCAGTATTAGCCCAGAGTCTGGAATCTGTGTTTGATATGGCGATAGGCTCGCCACCTATCACATCATGGGATAGAAACCACATGGCAGGTAATGGGTGCAAGAGTTGCGCCTCTGTCCACCCCTTCAGGGATGAGAGGCGTGAATGTGTGTGTAAATAAATAAATAATTGCTATTAAATTATATTATATACGATATATCCACAGAGTACGGCGAGAAGCTGACAAGTAAGTTAAAAAAAATCTCTATAATTTGTATTTTTTATCTTGGTTTGGCAAACATTCGAGACTTTACTCTAGTTTTATTATCAGTATTGTATTATTATTTTAATAAAATTAAAGCATTGTACAATTTGGATATCCTTTTAAATTGATAAAGCAAAAAAAAAAAACCTAACCTAACCTAACCTAACCATCATTACCTTCGCTAGTCATAGCTTTTTAGCTTTACTGATTCTAACTTTCGTTTAAGGTGTTGAACAGGGTGAGTTAAAATCAACTGGCCTCAGGAGTACCTATGTAGGTATTTATAAAGTATGCATTAGAAATCGTAATATTAAATTTTGAGAATAAGTTAGTCGAAAACAACACGGTATTACTCATGTACTAAAGTAGTCGCGATAGACGCAGTAGACGTCGCGTTTCTTAGCACTCGCCCCTGAGGCTGATCTACTTAATAGGTCGAAACTGGTCGGCGATTCCGACTACTTTAGTACGTGAGTAAAACCGTGTTGTTTTCGAGTAATTTAATATGTCTCGCGTAAGTTTTAACTGTATTTTTGAGAATAAGGATTATTCTTCCATGATACTGTCAATAAAAAACAAAGCAGTAGACTATAAAGCATGTAATTAATGTATAGATTGATAAGGAAAAGAAAAAAACATCGCCATATTGTAAAAGATGGAACTAATGTCTTGTACTACGTAAATTTTAAAAACAAAAGGCAAATGTGGCGCCCTCAAGCAGGTTTTTATTTTCCTGTTCAAGCTACACTATTCATGCGTTGATTCGTTCTCGTTTACAATAGTTACTATATTGTATGTTTTATATTTTACTAGCGACCCGCCCCGGCATCGCACGGGTGCAATGCTGACTATTTAATGGATGTTATTATTATACATATAAACCTTCCTCTTGAATCACTCTATCTATTAAAAAACCGCATCAAATCCGTTGCGTACTTTTAAAGATTTAAGCACACATAGGGACAGAGAAAGCGACTTTATTTTATACTATGTAGTGATAAGCTAATAGAATATAGATTTTTATGCATGCAGATTTTAGGTTCAAATTAATGCCAGGTAATAGTCTTATAAATACATTATTCAATTATAAATCAATATCAAGTGTCTCGGTGGTGTATGTGTATTGCGGTACGACTGCCGCGCTGAGGTCTCGGGTTCGATCCCTGGATAAAGTCATGTTGGAATATAATTGTTGGCGAAATATAGGCCTGTTCTCTTTCTGACAAAAAAAATTACAACAATAAATCAAACCTGTATCCCTGAAAGGGTTTGGAGAGGAACAACCAGGGCAACCACTATTCTTTATGTGTGTTTCGTTCCATAATGTGATAGGGAGAAGCTGGTTTTGAACCCGGGACCTTATAACGGGGTCGTACCGCGCACATAATACAACTACGCCACCGATACAGTCACAATTTACGTTATATTTTATAATTCTATTGTGGTTTAACAAGCATCAGTTTATGTAGCATCAGGGTTCTGTATTTTGCCAGTTGCAGGTCGCTCGCCACTCAAGTTCACGCTCAACACATCTCAACTGGTGCCCTCCACTCGATGTACTACCGGCCAGCCAATAAAATGTAATATTTTACTTATTACTTTATACCTTTACATCGGAAGGAACAATTAAAATGTGAATAAATACTCTTTCAAAAAAGATTTAAATATTAAGTGTAAAGTAGATAATTAGCATTTATTTTTTCGTTTCTTTAATATGGTAATAGTTTTATCTGGATATGGTATAACCAATTTTACTTTTTTTTATTGTTTTGAATGACGCGACGAGCTTGCCGTTAGTCTGATTGTAAGCGATACGACCGCCCATAAACAGTAGAAACACCATACAACACGTTGAATCACAAAGTATTGTTTGATATTCCACTGCGCTCGCCATCCTGAGACATGAGATGTTAAGTCTTATTATGTCGAGTAGATACACTGGCTACAATGTCATTCAAACCAGAACACTACAGTGACTTCACACTGTTGCATATCGCCTATAGTACTCAGGAGTAAATATGTAGTTTTCTAATTGTGAAAATAATTCAAAATCGGTTTCTTAGTTCCCGAGATTAGCGCGTTCAAACAAACGAACAAACTCATATAATATCTGAATAAATATTTAATCGTCATGATTTTTCTTATAAAAACCTCACTTAAATCGCTTTACTTTAAAGTTTACTGATTGTCTCTTAGATATTGCCTTGAAAGCGTCGCGGTGATAAGTAAATCGGTAAACTTGTTGTACGTTTTAAAACATAATGTGGTATTTATTTTTCAGTGAATTCGGATTACGTGCCAGGTATAATCATTTTAAATTTAAAACCATTGTAACACGATTTTTACCAATAATAATTTCTTATAAACTTGTTGCGTTATGAGGTAATTAAGAATAGCTTTAATAGCTGTCAAAAACATTACTGGTTTCCTAGTTTAAAACTTATTAAGAGACAAGATGGCGGATTTTGACTTACAGCTGATTGAGTAACATTGTGTTTTAACTAAGCATAGCTTTGCAACATTTTTATAAGTAAAACTGTATGAGAATGATTTCTTTTTGCAGAAAGCAGTGACGGTAATTATTGTTTTTGAAGTCAAAGAAACTAATTATTCAGCAACGACTTTGTAATTTATTTATAATTCATAAACCAACTTAATACCACCAAACATGTACCACTTAAGATTTTAAATCTGCTTTTTATGTGCGAAGATTTTGGGGTTTATTTATTTGTGGAATGAAACGGGTTGTGAGTTGGATTTCTTGATATGTTTAATTTTTATCAACTTACTGCCTTGACCGGTATAACCACAAGTGAAACAGAAAATACCATAAACAACTATTTTAAAAATATAAATGTTGCCATATTAAAAGAAGACTACATCTTAGGTAGTTTGTCTCTACGTGTTATATACTAATGGTACTCCTTTTATTCACAGAGAGAAATGAAAATAAGATCGAAAATGATGTTCAGAACATGGATGGTAGTAAGTGAAATTTTATAACAATATATTTATATTCATATCTACTTATATTTATCACTGGACTTCCAGGATAATAAAGAAGGTATTTATATTATAAATGATTATAATAGTGTATCGCTCACGGTCAGTCGATGAATCAGTGGTAAAATAGGTCGCAAGATTTTTAAAACAATAAATTCATTATATTTATTTATTGATCCCTGGATCGAATTCAGGACGTCATAGTTCACAAGAATATAGACAGACACTATGCCTTATACTAGGAAGTAAAAATAATAGAATTTTATTGAAAAATACTCAAACTATAAAATCACTATTGTTTTGTTTTATTGTATCGTAGTGTAAAAGATGTTAAACCGATATTGCGTGCAAAAAATATTGACAGTACTTTTACTGTATTTGCATCATCGTTGATTTTGTTTTCAGGTATAACCACAAAGAAGTCGTATATAGCGCCATCTCCAGCTGATAATCCACATTATATTGATGATGAAAGATAAATTTTATTTCATTTATGGCCTTTAGTCGTTACACAAAATGAAATTATATCAAAACTTCTGGCCAGAAGGATTTATTTATTTATTTAGTTATTTTTCTCAGGAAAATCATAATAACGCTATGCGTTCTCTACATTACGTGACTCCAGGCAGCTATTAGTTTATGATAACAACAATGATTTATGTCGGTTTAAAATACGGCGAAAAACTTGAACAAAAGCATTTTTTTAAGACGCGATTGGCAAGTAACCTTTAACTGACTGTAAGTGGAGTGGAGTCTAGAGTATCGATTGACAAGAGATAACCATTTTGGCAGGCGCCACAATTATGCCGGCCTGTTTAGAACTGATACACAAGCTGGTCCCGGATCTCGATACATTACGTGGGCCGCTATGGCGGGTTTTACACCTTGTGTACGTGGTCACTATTGGAGCGGATATAAATATCCTACTACCAGCACCAAGGATGATAGAGCTAAAATTTCGAAACTCTTCGTCTGTCCATTATGCTGTACTTGAAGGGAATATGGTAGTTCTTATCTCACCTCAGGGCCCGGTGGCGGTACGTAGATCGGCCGCTGTGTAGGCCTGTACGTAGGCTGTGTGGGCTGTCTAAACGGTGGTTGCTGAAAAACGATAAAATTGTGTATTAGTATGGTAATTTTTATAAAGTTCCCGAACGCATCGATATTTTATAATGTTGGTATTACTGCTAGAATTCAAACGTTAAGTTCCAATTGCAAAATTTACATAGATTAAAAAGTGGACATCAATATTGTGAGTCTTTTCATTAAATAAAAAATGGATATGAAAGAAGAATGGGAGGCAACGAAGCCGACTAAAGGCTTGGTAGATGTTCATAATTCTCACGATATTTTCGTTCATCGTTTAACGCAAGCATAAGCACATTTTACATCGTGTCACGTAAATTCAATATCGGGAATGCATGGTTTGGATTTAAACGAGAAGGCTGAAATTCTATTTATCGCTGCTCATCAGGATCAGTATTTACCTACATTAAATTTAGAATTTACATGGTACCTGTTCTTAGTCACATTGTTACCAACGCCAAGACTAAAAATCTTATACAATCCCAACCCAACCTAGCCTAAATATTGTCAAAACGAGACGCAAGACTTCAAACACAAACCCCAACATAACCTCAAAAATAACCTAAAATGCAAGAATAATTCAAATTGTACATCAAATCACATTCCGAATGAGCAACAGCCGATGACGTAACACATAACAATAACTAGCTTCATGGCCAATTGTTTCCCATTCGTCATTTTAGTAGTTTTACAATTATTTTGGTGTTCCGTAAGTAATTTGCTACTCCACAGTAACGGTTTTATATAGGATGTTAACCAAAATTTTAAAAAATTAGAGTTGATGAACTCAGTTTAGGCAAGACTTATTCGAAGCAACGTTGGGAAGGTATCTATTATTTTTAATGCAAATATAACATTCTGTTAAATAAAGAAGGTTTCGCGAAGGAACTTCTATAGTCTATTTATAGCTGAAAACACTACATTATAATTTGATAATTTATAAACTTAATGTAATATTTCGAAGGATATCTGTATCGATGAGAATAGCTAAATGAAATATTTTGTTTGTTGCTTTGTTGTTTTAAGATCTAAGAGCTTTATTTTTACAAAATAACATCTCACAGAATTGCAATCGTTTTGTTGGTTGTTATGGCACTAGGTACACATTGGAGCAGATGGGCCACGTGATAGTGAGTGGTCAGCATAGGCCATGATCGACCACCGGCTCAAGAATAACGAGGATGTTGCTAATAGGAATACAGATATAGAATTTATTACGTCTATAGCTGTTTTACTAAAAGTACCTACAAAAGGCGACGATAAAGGCATTTCGCGCCGCTTTTTGCTTAAATTATAGTGTCTACAGTAATCGAGTTCTCGATTTTACATACGAAAAGATAAAGATATTTACTTTAGCACAAAGCTACTATACAAATCGACAATAAACGAGACAATAAAATACTAAGTATGTCTCTCCAGTATTTAACAATAAAAATACGAATTAGTCAAAGAACTTAGTATATTAAAAATGTTTAATATTCATTTACAGCGGCGATAGCCTAGTTGT
>NW_023595528.1:0-15671 GCF_014839805.1 Manduca sexta | reverse complement strand
ACATTTACCCGTTGCATTACTAATTTGTACGTACATCCAATTTTAATATAAATGTAACTACACATTTAGTGGAAGCTTTGAGGTCTATTTTTAGAATATTGACTAAAAACATTTTTCTTTGTAATCAAATTTGAAATCCAACATAATTTATTGTAGTCGAAACGACCAATAAACAAATTATTATTTTAAAACAATGGATATAAACGTTCTAAAACATATAACAAATTATATATCTATATGCTTACCGTGTATGTCCTTTTCTATCTAATCTAGACGCTGCATACTATCGGGAACTAACGCTTGCCTTATCACAGGGCGAAGAAAATTGTATCTCTTTAAATTAGCTGATATTGCATGCCGTTTAACAAAGGCGGAATATTCAAATATGGTAATTAACCGACGGTAGGAGTGGTAGAGAACGAGCAAGCGAACTGGTTCGCGTCGCGCGGGGCACTAACCAAAGCCAGCCTGCGCCGCGCCGCCCTTCGCAAAGAACACGCGAAAACCTGAAGGATTGGACACGCGCAGAATAGTAAATAGGCACTGTTTATCTGTAACTACGGGTTTCGCATTGGGTTACACAAAGAACTGTGCCCAGCGCTTTAACCAAATATTTTTATTTTTCATATGTAGAGACGAAAGAAGGAAACGCGTTTCTTTTGACTTATCGCAATGTAGGTAAACAAGAGCGTCAAAAATTTTAAAAATATGATTGGAATTAATTAATAAGAACATTAACGCCTAAATAGACTGGAGTAAGTTAAAGTTAAGCCGTTACAGGTACAATTTTACATTATTTCTACTTAAATTCAAATTCAAATTGATGGATTCCACTTATTTATTTAAATATTGCAGGAATAACTCGAATAAAGAGCATAATATATTAGTTATACACCACATATAAGTGGGCTAGAAACATAATTTACAAAAACATAAACTCTTTGGTTTTAATACTTGAGGTACAACCACATTTCACATCCAATTCATTTGAAAGAAATGCACGATCTGCGTTAATTTTAATCTATATTTGTTGTCTCTCGGAGGGCAGGCGGATGTATTCGATACGACGCGTAGCTCCGGAAGCGTCCGCTGGCCCTTTGCGAACCTTTGTTTCACCTGAAAAATCCCCATTAACATTTTCCATCATCGAACCCTTTGCGCATTTGATTTTTATTTCCTTTATAGCCGGAAGGCTATTTCCCTACTTTTCTACTGTACGTATAGGTATATATTTATGTTTGTACGCAATAGGTGTGCAATCTTTCATGCAATAATATGTAGTCTAAAATTATTATTTCTAATTTATCTATTATGATAATATGCCAGTTCATGATGCTTATTCGGCGATAGCCTAGTTGGGTGTGGAACGGTCTGCCAAGACGAATGTCCGCAGGTTCAAATACCAAGGCCACACACCTCTGACTTTTCTAAAAAATCACGTGTGTATTCTTTGTGAATTTATCGTTCGCTTTAACGGTGAAGGAAAACATCGTGAGGAAACCTGCACATCCGAGAAGTTCTCTATAGGAATTTCGAAGGTGTGTGAAGTCTACCAATCCGCACTAGGCCAGCGTGGTGGACTAAGGCCTAATCCCTCTCAGTAGTAGAGGAGGCCCGTGCTCAGCAGTGGGCAAGTATATAATACAGGGCTGATATTATTATTATTATAATGATGCCTAATCGGAATAATCCAACGAGGCTGGACTAATAGTAACGAAATATTTGTTAATTAAAATGCAGTACTTCACGAAAAATTATATCTAAAGCCCATGTTGTATATAAAATAATCGATGCCAGTCGTTTTAAATAATAATCGTAGTGGAGGTATTGGCGTACAGATTGATTCATTTGTTCATAACTGTTGTCGCGATGAAAACTCTGCCATGCAAGTTCTGCAGTATTCCCGTAAATCAAAAATAATTTTGAGATTATATTTTTTAATAAACTGCATATGATTATTAATCTGTTTAATCATGTTAGCATTCGCATCGTCATGTATAATGTAACTCAATAAGGAGTAGTGATCATTCACAGTACAAAACGACTGCAGGTGCGAAACAAGTTTTATTAAATTTATTTAAATTAGGAGATGTTTCAAAATGATAAAATCTATAAATTTTCTAAAGAACATTAATTGTAAACTTCTTTGTACTATTTTTTTAAACTTTAACGCTTATATAGTCAGAATAAAAATTATTTCAACTCATAGCGGAGCATTTGAACTATCGACAATTGTTCCCAATTGCAACTTTCAATTATAATAAAATTGAGTGGACCAGCCGTGCTTTTATGTTACCCTATATTTTCCATGGGCAATATTTCTGGCCTTGTCTACACCCACACACGTGAGCGAGAGGTCATTACCTCGAGTGACCCGCAAGGGCTTTTCACAGTGAAATTAAAGGCTCACAGCCCGGGAAAGTTGGACAATAACTGTCAAACCATAATAAGAGGGAGCCGAACGAGGCGAAGTTCAGGCGTCCTCCATTAATGTGAGTATTGATGAAAATGATGTAATTATGAAACTGTGTTACGTTATAATTATCTTTGTATAAATGTCTTAAATATTTAACTAATTTTTTCTTCAATATTTATGGGAATCTATCATTTTTCATTTCCAATAGTAATAGATAAAGTTAAATTACACCTTTTTTTCTAATTTATACTTAGGTATTATTATGTATTTTTACGTCATGAAAAATACTCTTACCCATGACACTCATAATATGTTTATAAAACAGATTCGCAATAATACACATCAATGCGTCCATTTATCTGACGCCTGACCGAGATTTTTATCGCAGCATCCTCCCCAAGTAGGATTCCATTCCACACCCGTCTACTGATACGATGTCGTCTCAACGCCGATCGATTTTGCAAGTTAGTTGAATTATTATTACGTATTCAAAACCTTCACAAGGCTTACATTTTGTATTTATTTACTATGCAGATAACATTTTAGTTTAACACGGCTATGAGCAAAAACGTTGAGAGTAAATAATTATACTCGGAATATCATTATTTTATGATTCTCTTTCATAATTAATTTATGATGCGTTTTTCTTTGTATACAATATGTGGATATTGTTAAAGTTATTTACTAAGCTAGAATATAGCTATTGTTTTCCGAGAAATACGCACGAGGAGGTTAATAAAATGTGTTGCGACGTTGTTGGCTACATTTTTATTATTCTGCTCTGAATGATACGTGCATTACAAAACGAGTTGTTTGTCTCTATCCTTTGTTATTGTAGTTAATGTTATACAATTACTATTTATTTCCTTTGTATTAGACTTATCTAATAAGTATAATACTTATATTACAATATATATTTCGAAGCTATCAAACATATGTACCTACATTTTCAGTGCTGGTCATTGGCGATAGCCGTTTCTCGGAGACTTTATGTAGTGAAGAAGATTCAAAGCTCTGCAGATTTCAGCTTTCCGGAGTCTTGATAAACGACGACGTCCCATGCCAACTTGTTTGTGGTGTCAAAACCCCTTAAATAAAGTCAGCTAGATTCAAGCGTTTTAGTTATTAGTATGGAAGGCAATTTTATATTGTGCGATTTTTATGCAGACATGGCATCCAGGATGTCGTAAAAATGTCATACACCAGCAATTTAAACGTAAATCGCTAATTGTTGAAGCTAGAGATAAGTTAAGTTGAAATCATGAATAACTTTTGTACTTCGTCTTGGTGGAACCGTTTATTTTTTAAAAAAATTTAAACTATTTTAGACAAAAATCATCCAATAAAACTCGCAATGTGCATCTGGAATTTAGAATATACTTATTAATTATTATAATACTATAATATAGTTAAACAAGTTAGCGGGTTATGAAACTTCCTGATTGAAACTATATTTGAAGTTACTTATTAGTGAAACTCTGAGAGTAGGTATTAGTTTTAACAAGCTGTACCAAATCCTCTACTATAAACCCGAATAAACTAAAGTTGCAAATTAAACAGTAGCGGTCCATAGACAAACAGTCAGAAGTTTTTGATCATTACAAGGGTATGTTCACATAAGTGAACTCGCGTTGAAAGCTGGCATTAATGGCGTTGCTCGAAAATATTGTATTATGATGCGAAAGACGAATGAAAACTGTTATCCGACAATTTGGATATACATTTCCACTTGAGGAGAATGTGTTTTCTATAATCTTTAAGCTTAACAATCCATCTAATATTGATACATAAATAATTGAGGTCAGACATAAGGTTGATTTAAACCGCAACTAAAAACTTTAGTGCAGAAAGTACATAACTTGTTGCGCCGCCCAATTTTGTTAAATACTCTATTATGACAATACTTATAAAGTTTTAAAGGATTTGCCAGGCAATAAACATCGAGACCAATCGATAACCACGAGACAGAGCCAGCGAGACGAGGGAGAGCCGTCGAAAAAAACGACCATTAGTACAATGTATAAGTTAAATTGGATGCACGAAGTTGCAGCGAAACTTGGGGACTTCGCGTATCGTACTCGGATCCTAATTTTGATGGAGCTTCTTAAGGTGTCCGTGCGATGGGAGTTCACCCAAGCTATTTATGTGACTTTTTTAGATGCGTATTGGGATATCTTAATTATTATGGTGTATATATTAGAGGTGATTATGTAGGTACTCAATTAACGCAGAAAGTATGAGTGTGAAAAATGTAACCTAATACTTAAATGGTATACATTTTAATAGCATAATATTTTTTACTTATCAAAAATAATTCTCATTAAAAATACTACAGAAAACAAATGGGTCTACTTGTCTAAAAGAATTTAGTATTAGTAGTTTAGAAAAAAGTATCATAGGTATACTCTATTAAATGGTGAAAAAAATTACTACCTTCACGAAAAAAGTTTTTAGACATCACTAATATATCTTTTAGATGTTAAGCTCTGTGACAATGGTATTTATTCGTCACTCCAAGAAATTAGATACATGTTTAATTTTTATCTTCCAAATTTAATGTGGGCATTATAAACCGTCACACTATTAAATGGTACCACACGTGTATTGTATAAAGAATTATAGGTGAAGTGCGCTCGATTTTAACGAGACAGGTGAGTGGAGCACACTTCTCCGCGCTCAACCCGCGTAAAAGCCTCTCTGCGCTGACGATGTTGCCAGCATAAAATTAATAAACACCTAGCAAGTAAGTAGTTCTCGCTTTTTTGTACCAGCCATCGACAAGGGCGCTGCATCTTAAGCCACGTCGACACATTTAGATTTACCTCTTAAGTATACACATTACTAACTATGTGCGACTTGTCATTTTAATTGTAACCTATGCTATGAGCCACATCAATACACATTGAAGTCAAGAGAAGTCAAATTCAATCATAACTAACTAAACTAAATTTCGAACTATTTGTGAGCAGTGAGTTCAAAGATTTATTGAACTAGAAGCGAGTGCTAGCTCGTATTTACCCATAGTTTGTATGCAGTATGCTAGGTAGGTATAAAGTACGTTTTCGAAGAATACAAAATTAATACAATGTTTTCTTCGACGTTTGTTTTAATAATCTATAACATTTAACGGAAATGCGATGGATGGGAATTAAAACTTATATAAAGATTGAAAAAAGGAGAGTCTTATTTATTTAAGTGTTTCTTGGAGATGTTAGTAAGTGTTATATTTTCAATCACTTTCACAAAAAAAATAGCTAGAAGTTCATTGTGTCCGTTGTTAAAACAACAACTCCCAATAATTCATAAAATCTTTAGTTATATTACCTTCAAAGTGCGAAGCGTCGCGTAGCTTTAGAGCTCTACGCGTCCCGGATCCTAATTATGCTGCTATTACACTTTATTTGAATACCGACCAAAATCACAATAGCAGACGCTCAGCGCGGCAAGTATTATTAACATATGAATTTTTCATCAGGCGGTCTTGCTTATTTATAAGGTACTCGTATAAAGCTCAAATCCCCGCAATTCTACCCGCATGTTTATAAACGTATGAAAATAAATAAAATATAAGCAAAAAAGATATTTCTATACCTGGGCTATTCGGGAATATATATATCTGGGAAATCGTAAACATAAAATTGAAATGGGAATCAAGAATAGTGACTTATAGAAACGATTTCATTGACTTCCGTTCATATCCATGTAGGTATGTATGTAGTTACATAAATTCGCTATAGTGCTCGTTGAAACTGATAAAATGCACTCGGCATTTATTTTGAATCACATCCTCAGACGAAATTGAACTCAGGAGCACTGAATCAAAATTTGAACGTTGCAACCGCTATTCTATACTATTATATAAAGCTGAAGAGTTTGTTTGTTTGTTTGTTTGAACGCGCTAATCTCAGGAACTACCAGTCCAAACTGAAAAATTCTTTTTGCTTTGGATAGCCCTTTATTCGTGGAGTGCTATAGGCTATATATCATCACGCTACACCCAATAGGAGCGGAGCAGTAATGGCTAATCTCAGGAACTACCGGTCCAAATTGAAAAATTCTTTTTGCTTTGGATAGCCCTTTATTCGTGGAGTGCTATAGGCTATATATCATCACGCTACACCCAATAGGAGCGGAGCAGTAATGGCTAATCTCAGGAACTACCGGTCCAAATTGAAAAATTATTTTTGCGTTGGATAGCCCTTTGTTCATGGAGTGCTCTAGGCTATATATCATCACGCTATACCCAATAGGAGCGGAGCAGTAATGGCTAATCTTAAGAACTACCGGTCCAAACTGAAAAAATATTTTTGCGTTGGATAGCCTTTTGTTTGTGGAGTGCTATATGCTATATATAATCACGCTATGACCAATAGGAGCGGAGCAGTAATGAAACATGTTGCAAAAACGGGGAAAATTGATTAGTTTTGAGAGCTTCCGTTGCGTGCGCTGCATAAACAGTTAAAGTTATGCAACAATGATGTATGACGGAATTGTTCCTCTTAAAAAGTTCTACAAAAATATATTATAAAACAAAGTCCCCCGCTGCATCCGACTGCCTGAACGTGTTAAACTCAAAAACTACCCAACATATTAAGATGAAATTTGGTATGGAGACAGTTTAAGACCCTGGGAAGAACATAGGCTCCCGGGAAAATATATAGCGTGACTTTTATAACGGAATACTTTAGCCCGAAAAACTTTGTAACGCGGGCGGAGCCGCGGGCAAAAGCTAGTAAGTTATATATTTCAAGTGGTATTCTATCCTTACATATTATGTTGTCATTTACAAAAACTTAAATGAGAGGAATAATTATAGTATTGATATAATTATAACATAATATTCTATAAAAATTATGAACAAAAAATACAATGAAATAATCAATAAAAAAGTGAAAGTACAAAATTTTTATTAAAGGTATGAAAAGGGCGAACAATCTATGCCGAATTCATAGTATTTCTAACAACGACACATAATTAACCTTGAGCAAGTTTTTAGTAGTTATTGGCAAAGTTACAGTGTCACCTTGTCTTTACAACTTTCGGGACATTAGAAAACCATTATTAGTTACTTATATGGGATTGTTGAATGGCTGTGATTTTATTACTAACTAGATGTAGTGTTAAGGCTTTCGCAGGCTATGGCCAATGTTATAAATATAAAATAAATATTTATTATGTTCATTATTTTGTCTATGATTTTTAATTTTACATAATTAGACACAACGAAAATAATAAATATTATTACACGGTTCGGTTTTAGCTATTAATTATAATTTATGTTCATTGTAATAACTTTTTACTGACTAATAAGCAAATCACGATATCCGGCAAGGATTATGTTACCACGTTTTCATATTTCGCAACTATTATATATTACAAAACAGATCATTTTCCTTTTATATGATGCTGTAACCGAAGAAAGCCCGGTTTCGTAGATCTAGGTTTTGTCGTAGATTAAAAAGTGTTCTTTTATCATTACATTTTATAATATGTAGTTATATGTTTCAAATTATTCAAAGGTTATACGCACATTTTTTAATTAGGTGGGCCTTCCACAGTTTCATTACGTTATAATTTACATGCGATTATGGACATATAACTTTTTTATGTCTGTAACAAAAACACATTTATGTTGCAGTATCCAATAGATTAATGGAAACATCTATCTCACTACGATGACGGTGCATGTCCTACATCAAACAGTATTGTTCCTTGTCCCATACAACGTCATTCAATAGAGTGGACAAGAGGATAGTCAAAGGATTTACTGCATTATTTCAATTCCCTTGATGCAAGTCTATTAATATTATAAGTATTAATAGATTTTTACTATACTATTGTTTCTATCAATACTCGGCAGATGACGTTAAGTTAAAAGTTATAAAATTATGCAATCAGTAATACAGATAGAGCTATGGGTACATAGGTACATACAATACTAATAATTTTACATTATTTTAGTAATTAAAGATATTGAAAACTAGAACACTATGGATATGTGTTACTGAAATCTTAAACAAACCGGCATAATCCTTGCGATCGTCGAACGATACAATGTCTCTCGATCGTCAACATTCTTTGGATTATTTTAAAGGTAAGTTAACTTCTAACTTTACCAAGCTAGGATAAAACGAAGATCTGGAAACAAAATATGAAAACAAAAAGTACGTAATTGAATCGAGACTATCTTATTTAACATTAAGTACATGTTATAATATAAATCCTCAAAGAAATTAATTATATTTTGCCGCCAGGAAACGTTGTGGGCCAAAAGCCAAACCCATCAGCGGTGATATTTAAAACGCCAACCGCCGTGGGCGGCCGCAAAGCTAACAAACGAGAATTGATTAGCTGTCAGGCGGTACCATGTCCCTACTTACGTTGTGGCCTTGGAAACCGCATAAAATATAAGAGCAATCTTTTACGTTTAGCAAGATAGTGTGACTTGTTTATATAGTGAATAGTGGTAGCTTAAACATATGGTAAGGATGGTAATTAAATGGTTTTGGAAATGTTTGCACTGATGAAGTTTAAGTTCATATATCCGTTGAAAACCAAAAGACTAGCCAGTGTTATTATAATATTCCTAATATTTCAGCAAAAGAAAGCAAACCATAGATTAGTTATATATAATACGTTTAGCTGATGGTGAAAGTAGATGCTGGTAAAATTAAACTCCAGGTTAAATATACTATTTGTGAATTTATCTACTTAATATGTACTAACAACAAAAAAAGATTTTTATTTGTTTGTTAAGCATTTCAATATTTTCAATTAATATTAAGTTTATTCTATTTTCATAAAATTTAATGGTTATATAACAAAACTCAGACAAGCTCGCTTATTTAAGTTAACGTTCGCTTATTTCACGGCCACGCCTCACAGATTGTTGTTCGGGAGCTTTTACGCGAACAAGCTTCGTTGTCAATCCATCTCGCGATATCATGCAATTACGTTAAAATTCGACAATAATGCAATTAAATAACACTGCTCAAACTGAGATGCTTCCTGACAATTGAAATGCGGTATAATAGTGATTAATCAATCAAAACGAACATGAATGAATTGGCAGATTAAATTAATTTAACTGATTATGCAGAGATGAATTCATATTGTTTATTCTTAGTACAATGAAGGAGAAAATTGTTATACGTCTATGGCTGCATCCTCGAAGAGGCCTTTCAAATAACCAAAACAATTAATATAACTATAAAGGCGTGAAAGATGCTCTTTTCTAATAAGTTGCATTTCTACATATATAAAAAAACGAAAAAATGAAACGAAGACAATCGGCAATATGTATATATATTAATCCATTGTTAATTATTATTGATACAACACTATATAAAACATATATAAGTATGTAAATCAATATACCATCAAAGGCTCGTAAAAATGTAGACAGCGCAGTGTGCAGTAAAGTAGAGTGCACGGAAACTTCGCAGCGAAAAGCGTTAAAGGAGACATGACAAGAGTCGTTAAGACTTACTGTAGGTATGTTTTTATTTTGAGATTAGACATTAAACTAGCCGTAGTTAAACTTTCAAACCGCACGCACTATTATGTTATCATTTCTGGAGCATGATTTTTTCGGGCACTACAAAGTGACCCGCTGCACCTGATGGTAAATGGAGTGGGGTCCAATAGAATGGCGACTGACGATCGATGATTATACCTTGGCAGTCAACACAATTATGCCGGCCTAGAACAGGATATACAGTGGATATAATAATTTACATACTCAATGGTGGTTCTTCCGAATGGTTGAGTCCGAATAATGATAATAGTTGACTAAAAACTTTATTGTGGTTTGTCAGTCAACTGGTTACTTGAATGGTAATAATATAAAATAGGCATATAAAACAATGTACGTGTTTAATTTCACAATAACTATAGTTAAAACTTTATGTATAAGTAGAAAATTGTTTCAATATACTTTTCTTCATAAATATTAAAACACAGATTTCAATCTAATCAAACTATCAATACACGACCTTCATTATTCTGAATATAACTATTACTTTGAAATCGTGGTAAATGAGCACCTGTTCAATAGTATAACTTTATATTTAATATGATTGGAATCAGCGTCACTTCACATTTCCACTGCTTGAATCATTGTGTTTTATTATTTCTCAGAAGGGGTGGCATCAACCCTGAAACTGTATAGGTTGGTTATGAATCATTGTGAGTCAGCGTTTCAGTATTACGTTTTATCATGATGATGCCAGGGCTGTCCTAAAGTATTCTTTTACACACGTAACTTACTAAATAATTTCCATTGACTGCACTTTAGATTGTTTCTTTCTCTACACATCTAAAATTAAAATTTGTCCCTCTTCCTTCTTTATATGACTATTAATTTTAGTTTTACTATCGAAATAATATAATTTCCTGTCATACGCATTACGCATTTAGCGTAGTATCTTTTAAGAACTTAAATACAGATACCACTAAAATTTCTAATTATTACAGTCATAATAATCATTACGATCTTTGATAAACAAATATAATTATTCTCGATGTTTATTTAAGTAACGTTAAAAGCAATACATTCAGCGGCGCACGCACGTGTAAAAATGCATGAGTATAAAGGTTGCTCCGCCATCTTCGCTAAAGGCAATATCGTGCGCTCGCGGTGCGACGCTAATTAATGAAGGGGCTTTAAACAAAAAGCTTTTCTCGTGGCTATAACATGTGCCAATATGCTATTTATAATGTTTTGGTAAATTAAATTTAAGTATGTAATTTTAGTGCCTTTTCCAAAGTGTAACTAAATTCAACCTTTTACTAGCGATTCAAATAGTGCAAGAGTCTCAAAATCCTAAAAAAATGGTTACAAATATATATTTTAGTCGAAAAATGTGATATGCAATAAGGTCTGACAGAGGAATCTAAAATTTATTAAGACAAAATAATACTGTTATAAAAAAATATTTCTAAATATGTTGCTAAAAATATACCCACTTTTATAACGCGCCCTTTAAATATTTAAACAAAGAGAAGCCCGCAGCTGCCTCGGATAACGTAAAATCTAAAAAGATTTTCTTTCAAGTTACATAAAGTTTAAGTGTCTTATTCAACGGATCAATAGCGTTTACGTTGCTTAGCATAGTTTAGAAACGATTTTATTTCTTTCTGAATTGGATTCTGACATTTGCAAGCGATGGGTGCCTGGTATTCATGATGAATGTTTTATGAATTTGATTGTTAGTCATCTAATACTTACAAACGCGAGTTGTTCCAATCTTTAATTTAGTTGATCGGTATTTGAATTACATAATAAGGTATTTAATATATCTGATTCACAGAGACAGAGTCACACACACAGAGTCTGTTTTGGTAATAGATAGGTACGACTGAATATTACAAAATGTTTTTTTTATATGTTTATCACTTTCAACAAAATTGCTGTTGTTGCGGACACCAGACACAAAGATGGATACGGAAGTGTAGCCATACACGTAAAGATATTATCGTCGTCATTTTCCTTGGGCTTCACTTACCGCCAGGTGCCGACTTAATAAAAAATACATTTTCACCTATTACAATACCTAATAATACTGTTTTGTCTACCGCGCGTAAATGCATCAAAAAAGGGCAATATTACCTAATTATAATTGAAGTAGCTAATACCTTAATACTACGATTGCTTAAATTAAACTTACTAGATTATAAGCAAACAACAAAGTCAGTCTATACTTTAGGTTACCTAACGCTGATGAAATAGATCGTATTCAGATCTGTACATTTTCTTTCTAAGAACTGATTGTTTCTGATCATACAAAATGAAAATAACAATTTATTATATATAATTTCTCTACACGTTACCTGGAACTTGCTACGAGGAAAATCTATTGTCGTATCAGATTTATATGTACTAGAGATATTGATGTTACGGACGAGTACCGAGAAATACAAATTGTGTATCGACAAGTATATCACTTCCTCAAGCAGAAGGAGCACCTTGTTAGTGAGTTTACCTCGAAAATACGTTATAATGTATTTATATATATTTATAACGTGTACATGCAGGGCAAGATTTTGTTTTCGTTTATTTGTAAATTGCAAAAAAGAAAAGTATAATAAATAAAAT
Source organism: Manduca sexta (assembly GCF_014839805.1). NCBI lineage: Eukaryota > Metazoa > Arthropoda > Insecta > Lepidoptera > Sphingidae > Manduca > Manduca sexta. Next base: position 3,159 of record NW_023595528.1, on the reverse strand, counting down.
AAATATAATAATATAACCTAACATTAGTCAACAAAATAAATAATGATAATATTGTTTGTTTTAAGCAAACTAGTTTTATAACATAACGTAGGTACATAAATACTTGAAAACGCTTAAATAACGTCGAACTATAATACCCTGCCTTATTTAGTTCAGCAAAATAAATAGTGCTTACGAACATACCTTTATTCTATTCATGCTGGCAGTAGATCGAAATACCCGTGTTTGAACGGGCTAATCGAAGCCACTATTGGATAGGTTTAGACGCAATTTCAATCGTTCGTTAAATGTTCCCCGGTTGAGGATTTGAAAGCATTCCTTGTGGGTCTTCTACCAAATAAGAACACGAATTTAAAAGCGTGCATGGAAAGCCGTACGCTGAATGTTATGGATTTTGTGGGGAATTGAACCAGATGTATTATGTATTACATGATATATCTCGTTTATGTTTGTTACTACGTAAAACGTACCAGAAATTGTTATAAATTATTTACAAATATTTACTGTTGGTACTCTTATATTAATGTCCGTGTTTATTTTATTCCTATAGACAAAGAACAAAAGTTTTAATTATGCAGTTCAAAGAAAATAATTAATGCATGTCTTACTTTGTCATCTTATCCTTTTGCGTGATAATGATGCATAACATTTAAGAGTTGAATATTTATAAAAGTACAAATAAACACTCATGCTGTAGTATGTAATTAAGTCATCTAATGGTCACTGCTCCACACCGCGTATGAACACAAAACCAGGAGACTGCTAGGCGGATGGTGTATATTTGAGGTAGAGGAATGGGAATATGAAGGTATATTGGGCTGTCAGAGATCTTATTGGCCAAAGCTGCCACTTCACGCGGCACACCAAGGCATTCGCACTAACAAGCCGAGACATGTTGTGGGCAAATCGAGATACCTAGTAGCCCCTTAATTGCCAAAATGAAATTTAGAAAGTAAGTTAAAACGATCCGTCCTCGATAAAAAGCTAAAGAGACTACAAATAAGGTTAATGCTAAGGGTTCACATCTGCAATAATCTTTGCGTGTGTCTACATTAATACTCTATATTTGGGTTGCTTTGTTTGCTATTGCTTGTTACCTATATGTTTTGCTTTAATAATGTAACGATACCGATACAAAGTTACATTGAAAAATGATATAATTGTTAGAAAAAATCAATAAAGTTCAAAGCAAGGACAAATAAACACGAGCCAATCTACAATTCTTTTCGACGGTCGTTCGTTTGATCTCACTAGAATTTTAAATCCCTTACTCCATAATTGTTTTAGCTAGGAGAAATAAGATTTCCGATGGGGGAATAATTCAAAACATCTTCAGGATCATAAGCTAACGAAATTAAATTCCAACCAGGCGTTTCGTTTAGCGAGATAATAAAAAATCTGCAAAGAGAAAGAGTGGAATGTACATGCGAGTGTTTCGCACAAAAATATTATTTTACTGCAATAATTTGACAAACTGAAGAAAATAAAAATACGTAATCTTTCAAAGTAGGGTCGTGAATTATGGAAATTAATGATCCAATCGGCTGACCGATAAATATAATTTAAAAACTTAAAAATCATGTTAAACAAGTTTTTTAAAACGAAGTTAAGGATTAAGGCGCTGCTTTTATTCGGATTAAAGAATAATAACTAACTCACCTATAACCGTATAAAAAAAGACATAAAATATTAAAAACGTTATTGTACAAATGTACCTACTTTACTGTTTATACACTGAACCCTAAAAAATGTCCTCACGGCGCACGAAAATTCGCGGAAATCCAATCAAGTCGTGGCGTTTCTTTGATAAACTCTTTTGTGATTGGGTTATCTTGGCGTTTCTGTGATCTTACGCTGTATATACAGCGGTAATTATAAGCCTTTGATAATACAGTTTTGTATTTCATAATAAATATGTAACATGATAAATGAGGTAAGTAAGCAAAATGTTCGCCACTCATCACGTCCGGAGAGTAAATAAATCAGGACGAACGTGGGGCACCCCAAATGTAGCGCTAATGACGTAATTTATAGATGTACATCTGCACCATGCTTTATGGAAAAGTAGAGCGAAGTCCTTTGTTCGCCTACAAATGATTTTTAAATGATGTAAGGTATGGAATGTACCTTATATTTATAACCTACACAACTAATAATGGGAGATATTCTATAACAAATAGCAATGACTTTGTTTGAAATACAATTTAAAGTTTCTAGATTGTTTTTCAAACAGACACTAACTGTTATTCGCTACTATTCACGTTGAAATTAGAAGAAGTAATTTAAAATGTCAATTTAGCGCCATATAAGTCAGCAATTGCATGTTTCGCAAACCCCATAACATTCGCGCACAATCTTGTAATTTCGCAGCGTTTATGAACCAATTGGAATTTGTGACAAAGCCATTATTAGCTGTGTTGTGCAGCCTGCAAGATGCGCCCGGCAAGCAACGTCAATCGATGTGGTTGCCATGGCAACGTCCGCCACTCGTAACCAGACGACAACGCTTTTATATTCGACTACCGGCCTCTTGGTCTCATTTAAACCTGAAACATGACGAAATAAGTTTGAAAACACGGAAAAGGAGGATGAAATTTTACCCGCAGCACTGCAAATGTTTCAGAACGGAAAAGTCTACGTACCTATTGTCGATAAAATTTTGCAGGGTGTTATTAAAATTGCAACTACTTTCATGAGATAATTATGAATTAAAGTTCCAAAAGTGATATTTAATATTATCATTAACTATAATAACTAATCAATACTTGAAAATAGTATGGCAAATTTTATGAAATATTTTGAATATTATTGTAATAGGTATCTACTAAATCAAATGATTAAGCAATTTTACTTTCCTAATACTAAAATGGCCTTTTCAACCCGTTAGGCCGACTGGATCAGAGAGCATTACAATACTAACGCTCTGTACGCTCCCGTGCAATCATAAACAATAAAGAAGGCTATCCATCGTCTGTCTGCTTTTTCATAAAACGCAACACACCTTGTTTCATTTTTATTTCATGGCTGTTTCCCGATGTTCTTTTACCGTGAAACCTTGAATAATCTTTATAATCTAGCTTACACTATTGCTATTGAAAAAGAAATAATATTAGTAATTAATGTGACACTGAGCGTTGGTATCATACATTTATATTTATT
>NW_023595527.1:0-13000 GCF_014839805.1 Manduca sexta | reverse complement strand
AAAGTTAATAAAATCTAATTTCACCTCAAAAAATCTATAGGTAAAGAATAAGTCGAAGCGCTATTTAAAGTAGATCAATTTTCACGGTATCAACGATCAGTGCCACTGAATAATACATTACAATTTCTAATTTCTTAATAACCTACTATAAGTGATTAAAGAAGTGAGTTTAATGATCACTTCGTATAATAATAATGTATTTTTAAATATGGATATTAAGGCAGATATAACAATACCTCACTGGCGCCGACCACGCCCGCACCCGAAAGTAGTTCCCTAGCCCATTCTTCAGTGAGAGCGGCATCCGCGTCAGGCTCTGGGCCTGGTTCGCAGTCAGATTCCTCACTGCCACTGCTCGGCGCCTCCGACACCGCCGTACTATCCGGCCCACCGGCCTGCATCATACGCACTATGTAATACGCGACGCAACTACTCCTGACGACTAATACGACGCCCAACTAAGTGTACATTTCGTTCGCCGGTGATATCTAATTTAGAAATTTATTTAACAAAGTATTTCTGCAGAGGGCGCACTGAAAGCAACTAGATGCCCCTGGGGCTGTCTCCGCCGCGGCGTGTCGCGCATGCGTGGAATTGTCTCAATTATTCATCGGGTCTCCCTCGACTTGCCATTCGTCATCTGATCACGAATTCAGCTATGCTATGTAGGTTCTTAGTCTGGTTCTTAGTATTCTATTGTATGCAACTACATATAATAGCAATTTCTCGTGACATAAACTAATATTATAAGTAACAACATTTTTAATCACCTATTATTTCCATTCTTTTAATCATGCTAAAAACATATTAATAATGTTATTTCAAATTAGACAAAATATGCTTATTCAACGCTTATCATATCTTTTTCAACTATGTCATTGGTAGCTACGCAAAATGAACTGAAGATCTAATAAATAAATAAAAATTATAAATTGTTCACAAATATAGTTATATTATATTATAATTCCTTAAAAAATCTTCTTTCCAGTGAAAAAGAAAACTAAGGGGAAAATACAGTTCTGAAGTTACTCATCGTAATTGTCAAACTCAAGTGACATCTCGGGAAATATTTCTATATCATTCTATATTGTCAAAGTGCACAGTACGCAAGAAGCATTACCGATAATAAAATAATCAATGTCAAGTATTGCTGGATAAAATCTAACAATATGGGGAAAGAAAAGGCGAAAAAACGCCGGAAGTCGGAATCGGAAGACAGCTCCGGTTCGACCAGCTCAGATTCGGAAAAAGAAAAAAAGAAATTGAAAAAACTAAAGAAAAAGCTCAAGAAGGAGCAAAAGAAGACTGAAAAGGTTTTGAAAAGGAGACTGAAAGAGGAAAAGAGACGGCTGAAGAGGAAACGCAAAGAAAAAATCGAAAACCGCAAGAGTGACAGTGGTAGCAGCAGTGGTAGTGGTAGTGGTAATGGGAGTGCCAGCGGCAGTGGCGAAGAGAACAGTGACAGAAATGAACAACAGCCATCCACCGATATTCCTCTTGGTACGTAAATGAAAATATATTGTGATAATTGAATGAGAGACAAAACAAAAATACAGTTAAGTTATTCATAAGAAAAAATTCTTTCTACAATCCAAATATTTATATAAGTGTCTCTCCCGGAATTTATAAGTTGTAGATAAGGTCTAATACACCTGGTATTTCTATGAATATCCTAGCATATTGTCAATTAATATTTTATCTATTGGGGGCTTACATTAAAAATAAATTAATTATTCAATAATCATTTTGGATTATATCAAAGCTTGCTAGGTGGCGGTGCTTAAAATTTAGCTAACATTTGCCTACAGTTACAGACTTATAAAACGAAACAGTAAAAACAAATAAACTGTACTTTCAGAATTAATGGAAAAGTCTAAGGCAATGGCTCCAATGACCAAGGAAGAGTGGGAGAAAAGGCAGAGTGTTGTTAGAAGAGTGCTAGATGAGGAGACGGGCCGCCACAGGTTATCCTATCATTCTGAATGTTACGCACTCAGGTCATTCGTTTGGCAGCTTGAGAACTTACTAACATTGTTAAATAGCTGATATTTGAGGAATATTTACAGGTCCTACTAGATTGTTTTGTAGGGCATACTAACATGTTTTTGTTTAATTTAGGCAACGGGAACAGTGTTTTAATATAGACAAATAAGTTAATTTATGGAACACTTACAAAAATTTACTTCCTCATAAATAAAATAGTGAGATTTTTATCTAATGAAAGCATCATCATATAATGATACTCATAATATATGAACATAGGATACATATTGTGTATAATATACTACTAAAACATCCCCAAAGGTCTATGCATTGTACATTATTAAAATTCCCTTATAACAGTAACTAACCCCATAAGCATTGGCAATTCCTATATACATGGAGATTCTTTCACTTATACTGATTCATAATTCACTGAAATGCCACTGCTTAAAATAAGACAACATTGCTGTCTCTCAGTTGTGGCTTGTTTTCAGATTAATAAAGGGAGATGGTGAGGTTATCGAGGAAATTGTCTCCAGAGAGCGGCACAGGCAGATCAACAGGCAGGCGACACAAGCAGATGGTGCATTCTACCAGGGTGTAATGAACAAGAATGGTTCATAATTGTTTTGTTTTATTTCATGAGCTATTTTAGACGGCACCTAAAAATCAAGTCACTAAGTTTTTGATTGTGCTTGTAAGTTCAAATATGACTATAGTCTAAAATTATTTAATAAAGGTAAGGTTATTGATTTTGTTGTTTTATTGTATCTGTTACTTAACACATGCTGAATAGTATCTAAAGGTTTAACAAGCAAGCTTCCCTTTATTGAGCCTATTTCTGCCAGATATTCTGAAAGTTATTCCCAATATTATTTTGATACTAAGCTATAAACTATGAGATGATGATTCATTAATCAATCAATCTCATTTTGAATTTAGAACATGTACTAAATTATTTCTATCCTTTATTGTAATCCTTACTCTTAAAACCTATTTCAATTATAAACCAATAGAGTATTGACACTGTGATCAGGGATACAATAAAGTGCAACAAAACAAATATAAATAAACAATAATTTATTTAATACATTATCCTACAATTCGTCTTTGGTTTTTAAAATGTCATCATCTTCTTCTTCTATTCTGGGTATTTTGACTGTATCTTCTAGATGTTCGGTCACTAGGCTAATTAAGCTCTCTAATGGTTGCCCGCCATGTTCCATGCTTACAATCTTCTTCTGTTTGTAAAGAATTAATGTTGGCAAGCCATTGATCTGCACAGGATGGTAAATAAAAATATTATTAGAACACAGATTGTAAATAACAGCCAAAATCACTAAACGATCGTAATTACTTCCTTCGTGTCGCCAATTAAAATTGATCAATTAGAATTCAAAATATTTATTACAATCGATTTAATCTCAGGATAAAATTAATCAGAAAGTTAATATAATATTGGTGCATTTGTAGCGTAGCATTCTTATTTCAATAATGAACTTCGTTCTTAATTTCTGCGATTAAGTAGTAATTTTGTTTCTCTAATAAAAAGTTAAGCTAGAAAAGGGACCTAGTTATGAATCAAGAATAATTTATTGTTGCATTAGCCAACCATTTTATGATTGTGATGGCATTTAACATAATATTATTTCAATATCTACCTTTTCCATCTCGCAAATAGGTTTTGATTGAACGCAATCAACATCGGCAATCAAAACGCGAGTCTCATTTTGAAATTTCTCGCCCAATTTCATCCACAATGGACTCAATTGCATACAATGCGCACACCTGTAAAATAACTTTTGTTACTGCATTATATCACGTTCGTATTAATTACATACTTATTATTCACCAATAAATTAAATTAAATGTAGATTGAAATATTTTTTTTACTATCAAATTGTATCCATACCGTTTGTATTTCTTATAAAAAAAAAATTTTAGGCAACTTATCTACTATACATTTTTTTTAAATAAACATGTGTAGTTAATGTTGAAAGCAGGGATGTTATGGAGCTCCGTAACCGTAACCGAAACTATCGGATATCCGAAATAAAAATATATCCGTAACCGTAACCGTATCCGTTATAAAAGTTTCGGATAAGTTACGGATAATATGTTCCGACAGGTTTTTGTTTCACCGCTCACGTGTTACGTACTAAATTCATTTATAAGGACAATATGCGTCCAAAGTAATTTAATTTTGACAAATTTTTTTTGTTCATATGTAGTTTTGCAAAATGTAAACAGTGCGATAAAAACTTATCACGGAGTGAAAGTGGCACTACTTCACTGAAACTTCATATCAAATTAAAACACAAAGGTTTTTGTAACACCCATGTCCCCCAATTAGTTCATCGATAATTAATAATCGACGATGACGACGAACGATAGTTAGTATTCGTCGCCCTACTGTATTACATAATTTTTTTTTTTTATTTATTTTACTTTAATCTAATATCCGTAACCGAAACTATCCGAAACTACCGGATAATCCGAAATAATTACATATCCGTAACCGTATCCGAAACCGATATAATTTTATTCCTATATCCATATCCGTATCCATATCCGAAATTTCATATCCATAACATTCCTAGTTGAAAGTAGTAGGAAAGTTATTCATAGACGTTATTTATCTTAGGACGAAGCATTGCTGTGATAATAAGTCTGTTTCTCAGCTTTGTTTATTTGACAGCTTGATGTTTGTTCAGCTTTGTTTATCTGACAGCCAACTAGTTCAAGTTGTATCTCAATATGAGCCAATCACAACGGCCCTGTGTCTACGCACTGCGAAGGCTGTCATGCCGTCAGCACTGAGTAATAGACTTGTTATCACAGCAAAGATAGAGCTTAGATAAATAAAGTTCATGAATAAAGGTGATTGTTTATAAAGTTAGCAAGTTTTCATAAAGTGTATTAACCAAGGTGCAAAGAAATTGATGAATACAAGCTCCTTCTCTAAGAATGTTTCAAATGTTTCCTCTGATATCCGAGCGACTGGTAACGCTTTCTTCTTCTTCATAAATTTATCCGGATCATGGTTCTCTGTCAGGAGCATCGTGTCTACGTATGCTTTAAGGTTCTCAAGACTATCACCTTCAGCGATACCCATCTGTAAAATAAATATTGATATAGGCACTTTTATGTCTAGTTCGTGTACGCTAGAACCACATATACACCTACACACGCATACCAAAATTAGACATAGCACTTATCGTAACAAGAATTAATTTGTAATAATCAATCAGTTCATTTTTTTGATCCTTCGAGCCGGATTTTGTTCATGAAATGCCTAGTGTCTAAGTGCGATCATGTTATTAATTTATAGAATCAAAACAATACAAATAATATTTCCTAAGTATATCGAACTTTCTTAATATGTATATAGGCAAGAAAATGTAAGGCTTTATATATAAGGGGGACAGTGTTAGGCACAACCTTGACATAACACAGCATTGCATATCATAACTATCTCATTGCCTCCATAGTTAAGCTCCAAAAATGATTTTTCTGCTATCTATCCGAGCCTATAGACATCGTTGAAGCTTTACTAACATGATATTTATGTACGAACTTACAACTCTTCCATTAACAATCCACATGAGGTAAGGATATTGTTTGATGTCGAAATTCTTGCAAGTGATATCGCTGTCCATGCAGTTCACCTTGCCGATCTGCAGGTAATCATTGTGCGCGTAATGCACCGCCAGCTGGGCCCATATCGGCGCCAGTTTCTGAATTACAAACGAAGGGTAAGATAGGGTTAAAATATCTTGAAATACATTTAGAAAGTAAGAAATTCACACTTATTATTGAGTTATTAAGTAAAATAGTTTTGAAAGACTGTCTTAAATGTTTATAAATAACTTGGATGAGAATCAAAATAGTCACCCAGCAAAATGTACAAGCCTAAACAAGTACCATTCTAATATAACTATTTGGCTTATACGAATTTTAAGTCCATTAATTACAATTTATTAAATAAAAGGATTAGTAAGTATTTTTTTACCTGTGATGATTTGCACCACGGTGCGTAGAACATAACAAAATGCTGTCCCTTAGACAATGACTTCTCAATGTTTTGGTCGTTGAGGTATGCCATGCCGCTGTATACTTTAACTTCACTAGTTTGTTTGTCTTCTCTGCCCTGAAATTACATTTTACAATCCATTTATTTTTATGTATGTTGGACCATTTTGCATGAATTATTTATAATATAGTGCCTGTTTCCTTCAATAAACAAAGATATAAAAATATTTTTGTTCTAATAATACAAATTAATAGTAAAATTATGCAGCTTTTTGTGTCGATATATTTAGCGCCTTTGCGCGCCTTCCCTAATTTGATCTTGTCTTAGAAGACAAGATCAAATTTAACAGATTAGGTAATTATAGAATTGTTCTTATAATGCTTTTTATAATTATAATTTATAATTATCTTTCATGTTTAGATATTAGATCACTACACTTTCATAATTGTTTTCCACCAGGCATTTAAAATGTGGGTAGTATTAGACGAGATTAACAAAATAATATGTAAATGTGTAAAATAAGTATGTATACTGGGATGGAATATACATGGAGAAAAGTTGCACTTCTGCTTACCCCGTCGGCTATGTATGTAATATAATTATAATATACCTACTTTAAATTCTTACCTCTGTTTTCATTGTGAATACTTCACTTAAAAACAGTGTCAGTGACGGCAAATCTCTGGTCCCTTTATACTCCACTGGTGTGAATGTGTTCTTGTGAAAATACAGTAATGTTGGATATCCTGTAAACATGACATATTCTTATGATTTAATTAAAAATAAAAATAATCACAATGCATGATTTCCTTTTTTAAATGGGTCATATAATTTAATTATGATAATGAAAATATAATATTTCACAAACAGTTAACAGAATCTCCCAAAAAATTGCTACTTTAATTGTATTTCAATGGTTTATAAATTACCTGTAATATCATTATCATGACACAACCTAGCATGCAATGTGCAATCAATCTGTGCTATGGCGAATTTAGAGTCTTTTGTGTTCACAAGCTCTGCCAACTCGGACCAGGTCGGGTGGAACTCTGTACAGTGGCGACACCTACAAGCAGTTTCATACCATCATTGGAAAGTGTATACAGGACCCAATAGCAACCATGTCCACAGAAATATAGTATTTTCTTATAACTATAGATTTAAGTCAAAGCCATACTTGTAGAACAAACAAGCTATTTAATGTACTTTATTTTACAATTAATGGTGTCATTATACATGCATGGTATATTGACCCCACTGGACCTGGTGGTAAGTGGAAAGAGGTCCAATAGAATGTTAACTAACAAGAGATTACCTCTTGATAAAACACTATAGCGATTCATCGACACCTATATCACCCACTTATAAGACACTAAAGCCACCTATTTAAAAAAATCTACAATTTTTTCATGGGAGCCAATTACTGGGATAAAAGTAGCCTATATGTTAATCCAGGATGTGGGTAGACCATTTACATAATTTCATGCATAGCCGTTCAGCTGATTTTCCTTCTGTCAAATATCTAAACATTATTTTAACCTGGCATTTATAATATAAATTTACTGGCGGTAGGCCTCTCATATGTGAGAGTCCGCCTTGGTTGGTATCACCGCAATGTCTATTCCTGCCGCCAAGCAGCAGTGTGTAGTCATTGTTGTGTTCCAATTTGAAGGACATTGTAGCCAATGTAACTACTGGGCATAATAAGACTTAACATCTCATGTCTCAGGATGGCGAGCGCAGTGGAATACCAAACAATATTTCATATTTCAAGGTGTTGGATGGTGTTTTACTGTTTATGGGCAGTCATATCGCTTACTATCAGGCGAACATCAAGCTCATTTCGACATTCACAGCAATAAAAAAATATGTATAAGTATTTAGTAATACTAGTAATTAGTATTAGTAATATAAAATATACCATGAAATATATACTGTAGGTATTGTATTTAGTTTTTCTTCACTGAATGTGAATTAATTTAAGAAGCATGTCAGTTTACAGTGTATACTTACAAACTGGCAAACTGTGTAAACTTTACAATTTCCAAGTGGCATTTACATATTATATTAAATGTTTTTTATACAAAAGATGAAAATGGTGATACTCTTGAAAAAGATAAAGCAAGATCACATTCATCTAAATAAATCATTGATAAGACTATCCATAATCACTATATTGAAGTAAAGTTTGTGCATTTCTAAACTAACAAAGAAATATAAAAACTATTTTACTTACAGAAAGGTATATTATAAGTACCACAGGACATTATTTTATATTGACTCAAAGGGCATTACAAATATTGACCTAATACAGAATAACTCTCATATAGATGAAACAAAAGCCTATCTTAAAAAAAAAGACAAATTAAGTGTTCCATTTTCAAATTTCCTAAATTAACTGGAAAAGTGCAATGGCAGCTTGGGAATACTATATTATATTATTTTGGCATATTATAGCAAAGTGAACAGTGAAAATATCTCTAACAAAGCCATACTAATTACATATTACCCAGTACGCTGTAAGGTAAATGTGACTTGATAAGAGTTAAGGATGTCATTCAATTACGTTTATTTTTATAAGGATATACAGCAATATTGGTTCGTACTAATCAAATATAAAGTTTCGCGCGTGTGTCACTTACCAGGGAGCATAAAACATGATAAAATTTCCATCCATTTCCTCGATCTGATACTTAAAATTACTGGGGTTGTATTCGTATACAAAATTATCTTCGGGAGCCACAAAATAAAATAATAATAATAAATAAAAATTTATTGATCTTAGAATCATTTTGGTTTCTTTGATTATTCTAACTTGTTTGATATTAACTATTCAAGTGTTCTTGTTTTAATTAAATGCACTTATTTTTATATTTCACACTTATAACTCCTCTGCTACGTTATCAATAATATAACCTGAACATAATCTAATACTTGATCGAAGTGAAATGAAGACATTTCAAAATCCCATTATTTTCATTCTTATTTAGGGTGCTTCCACACAGTAGATACAAAGTGTGATTGTGTGTTACAACATGAATAATAATTATGCCGATATTTTTTTTACATTTGCTACATTGTGTTGCAATTTGTTACATGTTGCTCGACAAGTACTATTATATAGTTATTATTATTTATATTTTAATACGCATGTTTTTTTTATTAAAGTTAAAGTTATTCACTCATTTTTGACTGCGTATGAGTCACTTTGTACTGTCATTAGTTAAAAAATTACGAATATAAAGAAATTAACAAAAAATTCATAGAGCAATTTGAAATTCTCAGCAAGTCTCCAACTATACGGTGGTAGAGATACGGTGGCATGACGATAAAATGTCACGACTCCCTGCCATCATGGGGATCAAAATGATGAAAATACCTACTAATAAGCAAATTGTGTTGCTACAAACTATGTGGATGCGCCTTTATCTTATAATGTCAATTCAATAATGTTAGGATAAAAAAATTATAAACGATTCATATTTTAAATAATTTAAAAATAATAATAAGAGATCAAAATATTATTTAAAATATGGATTATTATAAATATTTTTTTTAAAGTATGTAACTTTAATATTTTTGCTTGACTGTATTATTTTGTATACATTATCTATGCTCTTAAACTATAGCTAAAATATTTACGTCAAAAATATCCATTCTCATTCATTCCTTGTGGAATTCCGTTCGGATACATTTCAGGCTACGCTAAAAAATGCTAAATCTAAAGGAATAAAAAATATATCTTAGTCTTTTTGTTGCTTCAGAGCTTTCTGCATAAAATGGTTTATAATTAAATGCGTTAAATTTATATTACTAGGAAATATTTACAAATAAAATAAAATAGAGAACAGCCGCGAACATCACTACAGCGTAGCTTTTACGAACATACAAAAGAATGTGGTAATTCTTCAAAATGGTCGCTTTGTATGGTTTGCCAACTTGCATGTCTGTGTTTCAGAGTTCTTTGTTTTCGTAATTCATTTGATATTAAAACGGTTATACAAAAGTTCTTTCAATTTCGGCGTTATAAGTTTCGAGTGTAAAAGTCAATAACGAAAATACCAGCTTGTGGTGTGCGAGAAAGATGTCATCGGTAATGTGAGAGCTCTCGGACAGAATTTTTATTTTACGAGATTATGACGTTTGTGATTCTAATACGGATTTGCAGAAAGTGAAAAAGTGTCTGGTAATTAGTTATAGTAATTATTAGTGCGTTTGAAGTGAACGTGATTAGTGGTATACAAGAAACAAAGCTGACTCTAATTTTGGCATTCCACAGGTCTATGTCATGATTGATTCGTGATGAACATTCCTTTAGCTCGTTATGTACTTTGCCTACAAACGCATGGGATATCATTTCTGTACACGAATCTTTTTGAACACCAAAGATAATTTGTCTAGTGCTATGTGTTGTTGAAGAGTAATCCAATAAGTATCCAAACTGTATTGCAATTTACAACTATACAGTGGAACACTTTGCTCGAGTTTCCCCAACTTATGTCAACCTGGTAAACAATGACGAGAAGACGAACAAATATCGAGTTGTAAACATTAGAATTTTTTGTTTCAGTGCTATAGAAACACATGTTACACATTGTGATGAACGGACAATGTTGACATACATTTGACCAGTGGATATAGAAGCGAGACTTGTCGGCAAAAGAGGCTATTACCTGCAGGGGCACTAGTGTAAATGCTAAGAAGGACCACGCACAGCGGTATGTGTGGCAGGAGGGATGTGCTCATGTGATGGGTGGGGTGGGGTGAGAAGCGAGGCGCACGGGCGCCATGAACCCGCCGGCGCCCGGCAAGACGGCCACGCGCTCCGGATACCACCAGAAGGCGCTCGCCGAAATCAGAAACTCATTACTCCCCTTTGCTAATATTGGATCTTCAGAGCCGCCTGGTTCGTCTGCCGCGAGCACTGTTAGCTCGGGAGTCAGCTCTGGCTTCAGCTCGTCATCAGGCAATGGACTTGATAAGGATCTGAATGTGCTGCCACAGTCACTGAATCAGCTTATTGCTCTTGGCTATGATGAGGTGAGTTTTTGATTAATTTATCTTTAGATTACATAGTGGTGACTGGGAATTTTAATATATCTTTATATTTATGAGCATAATTGTATTATAATGTTTATATAAAACTTACATTCTTTACATATAATTAAGTCCCCTACCACATCTGTCTGAATGCGATAAACTCCTAAACTACTGAACGGTTTTCAGTGAAATTTGGTATGGAGAAAACTTGTCTATACCACAATTCAGTCCTTGATATCCTGTTAAGGACATAGGCTCCTTTTTATCCTGAGAAAATATATATTGCGACTTTTATCCATAAATCTATATTTAATTTTCTAATAAAGTCATTAAAAAGCATGGGTCTGGTTGTGTTACATCATAAACAACATTTTTCAAATCTATGGAAATATAAATTATAATTGTCTAGTACTCATTTCAATGATTGTTTTTTTACTTTGTAAAATTCCTATATTTTGGCTATATTGTTTAAAGCTAGTTAAACATATTTCTGCATGTAATGTTGGCCATTTTCACCACTCCTTACCTTAATTCCAGCTTGTTATAATAATACCAGTCCCATATTATATAGTCCCACTGCTGAGAGAATTTTCTACTACACTGAGGATTAAGGCCTTAGTCCACTACACTGGCCTATTGGATTCTATTGTAATCCATACTTCTGGTATACAGGGAATCTGTACTAAAAATTTAAGGCATTATTCATGTCAAGTAAGTTCCAATGTCAGGGGGAATCTATGAAACTTATGAATGCAGTCTGAAAATTTTTTCACTAATAGGAAACTACATTATCTGAGTGCTATTGACTATTTTGTATCTAGGAAGAGACTTTAACTCTTGGTCTCTCGTGGCTCGCCGGCGAGCCAAGACAGCTACATGACATTTGCGTGTGTCACGGGATTATAACCTTATATACTACATAATATATACTACATAATATATACTACATAATAAGGTTATTTTTCCGTAACACGCCTAGCTGTCAATGTTTGCCGGCAAACATTCAGCTACCTCACGGGTTAACATGGATGGATCTATGAATATAATCTATTATATGTTGATAAGTTGGTGTTATAGTATATCATATATCTAGAACATCTTATTTAGCAATTGAGGACTTAATTGTAGTCACTTCTAGGAATAAAGTGCCTATGCACATACTCAGTTATATAATATGGGTTATAAAGAATCCTGTATTATAAAAGTCCTTTTACTTTTCAATGTAATTCTCAGTTTCTTCTGCTTTCAATATTATTCTAGTGAGAATGTAGAAAACTAGCAAAAATACATGCCATTTGGTTGTACTAGAATGGTTTTCTAATCTGTATGGTTAAGTTTTTTTTTTTTTGGGGATATTATTTATATCCCTCTCTTTCTGAAACATACTGCAGACAAGCAGAAATGGAAAATTTGCAATATATGGATATCAACAATGGCACCAACATATAATCATTAGGTAATTTCTAGAGGGGATTAATTTCAGACTGCCAGGTGGTCATACCAACCAGGTGATTAGAAAAAAAGTGTTTCACACATAAAGAACGGGGTTAGGGAAAATGGGTCCATATCAATGTTAGTCACTAATTTCATCCTAGCATCACAAAAATATGTGGCACATTACAATATTTACCCCTAGCATGTAAATGAATTAATTTAAGTAACTAGAATTTATGTTAGATATAACTTTACTATTGTCTGTACATAATCAAATTCCAAGATTGATATCAGGTTGTCCATTAAATAATTATACACTTTGCATTATTCATATACATGCTAATTGCCCTGCGAATTTTATGTTTTCCACTGTAGTTGCAATATACAATCGTTATTGTGATAAAATATTACATAAACTTTAGTAATTACTTTAATAAAGTATTAAGATTACCTATTTAATATGGATCTTAGATGTTGATGAATCTTTACACCAGTGTATGACCATAATTG
>NW_023595526.1:0-22009 GCF_014839805.1 Manduca sexta | reverse complement strand
GTTACACGTTGGCGGAAGCGCTGCGCTTCCGGTTCCCGACGAGCGCGGGCGTGCCGCTGGGGCGAGTGGTGGCAGCAGCCTCACCGCCCGCGTTGGCTCTGCTCGCTGCGCTGCTCCGGTACCCGTCGCGCGACCGCCCCACGGCTCCGCAGGCATTACGGTCCGTCTTTGACTCATCCTGACACTCTAGTAGTATACACTATAGTAGCTACGGACGTTAGCTGTTGATATGCACTACACAGTCCCAAGCACAGAGGTCTAAGTAATAATAGGATGACAGATTACAATACAATAAATACCATATCATATTTTATTAATTCAGACTACACAGAATAAAGCTTTACATATTTTTCACTTATTAGATTTTGAATTCAATGATTGGTTTTAGCGTAATACTTTAACCAATATTTGAGCAAACAGTTAATTTTCTTTTTTTATTCTAAATAAAAATTTCAAATATTTTATCTACAGATATACCTGGTAGGAGTACAGGGGACCTGTTCCCATTTTTGGGATAGGTACTTAGTAGGTATAGGTACTTATTAGGTGTTGCTCGTGGCTTTACCCGCGTAGAAAGTCTTTTCCGCTACAAAATTCCCTAAAACTGCAGCTCTATGACACCAGCACGATCTATTTAAAATTTTAAGTCAGAGCCAAAAGACCGGGATTAATTAAAGTAGCTTATGTGTTGATCCAGAGCATGGTCTATCCGTGTGCTTCATCCAAATCCGTTCAGCGGTTTCTGCGTTTATAACTAATAGACATCAAACATTTTTAAGTACTTATGTATTGGGTACTTTATGTTATTTTGCACTTCCTTCAGATTTCCATATTTTGCCATCGGTGCGGCCCTTGGGGTGCCGCCGCCTGCGTCGCGCGCTCGACGCACCGTTTCAGTAGATCACAGACGAGGACAACACACAGGCGACGGCGCTTTGGATAGGCTCGCCGCACACTCGGAGAAGAGCGGTGCCCGCTGCGAGTCTAATCTCGCGTTTTGGGCGCCGCGGCCGTCGCGGCGGGTTCACCGGCGGTTGTGGCGGCCGCTCCGCTCGCTGCTCCGCCGCCACTTCACGATCGTTTTGCTGACATTCTGGGGTCAGTTGCGCCACTTATTCCAACTATACCTAATAACCACGAGTATGTACAATAGCTTCCTGTTCCTCTATTACGCATTTGTTGTTAGGTATGTCTGTATGGAACTTCAGTCATATGAATTCACGGGACACCAGGTTTTCCGTTCATTCCACTTTCGCCGAAGTGGTGTGGTATTAATCTTGGTGCTGAATTTGATAAAAATCTTAACTTACAAGGAAAGCAATATGTTATAACATAGTTATGATTTCACAAGTCGATGGATGGTTCCAGTTCCTACTTATTAATAGGCTTGCCCCTATCACATCATGGGACGGTTTCATACACACGATAAACAGTTGGGCGTCCATCTGCAAGGTGGACAGACGACTTGGTAAACGTCGCAGGAACACGTTGAATGCAGGCCGATTTCGAATCTTGGGACAGTAGGATTTGTCATGTCCAGCAGTAAACTTTGTGGCTGATGATGCTGATAATGATCATGATTATTTTTCGTATACTTGTTCATGTACCTATTTATATAGCTTAGTTACAAATTAACGGTTATTAGTAATTACTAGTTAATAATTTAATTAGACACTGTCTCCTAAATTGGTAACCAGTATATAGGTAATGTTAATTATTTTGTGGTTTTTAGTGGTTATTTATTCCAGTTATCAGACAACTCAGAGGTAACAAACGTAACAAAATTCTCGTCGGATTGAGAATCTCCTCATTTTTTGAGTCTGTAAAAAGCGGTTTGTGTGTGTGCCTGTGTAGGTAAGAATTTTATTATTATGTTTTATTTTATTCAGATTTATTACGTTTTATCACTTGGTAGGGGCGAAGTGGTTCACGAGAGCGGTGAGGGCGGCTTCGAGCAGGCGTTACGACGGGCGTCGGGCGTGCGTGGGCGCAGCGTGGCGGCGCCGCGCGTGCCTCCCGCGCCCCCCGCTGGCCTCGGACCGCCCAGCGGCGCGGCCGCGGCCTATTTGGGCGCGGCTCGCTATGTTGCTGGTTCACGAATAGATACTTCACTTTTCCGTCAACTCCCCTTAAGAGCTCATCGTGGTAGGTATCCATAGCACAGTTACAACTCTGCATGTAAAATGGCCTGTGCCATTTTTGTCAGGTGCCGCCCTAATGTGCATTATATTTAACAATTATTTCAGAGACAACCACAGTAGGAAGCGGAGCCGCCCGTGTCGACTGGGCCGCCAAATATCTGCGATGAACAAGACCAGCCTCACTCTCCAGTCATCGCCTACCTGTTACAAAACTTATCATTTGAACAACTGTAATTGTAACTTATTATATTTGGGTGCAGTTATTAAATAAATATACAGTTTACTGTGTTATTGGGATAAAATAATGGGTGGTTAGGTTCTTCTTAATATAATTATCATTGTCCTACATATTTTAAATAAACTATAAAATTTTATAATGTTGCTATCCAAACTAATTTCATTACTGTTGAGTACTAAGAATAGGATTTTACTTAATAATACCAGATTACTCATGATTACATAAAAGTCTATTACAAACAAAGTCCTGAAACAAAAAATATAGATATATACAATGACACAAAACAATTTTATGTTTGTCCAAAGTGTCCCGACAAACCCTGCTGTATGTGGGGCACTATTGTCATACTCTACAATTGTAATCAGTGTTTGTAACAACATTGGATACATGCCGTAACAACTGTATATATTACACAATGTTGAGAATTGCACATAAAGAATATCAGACCCCCAACACCACATACCTATTGGTGTCATTAATGTATGATAACAGTTAATAATATGTAGATTGAAACAATTATTGACAACTTCATTCTATATAATATTATTTACACATAGAGTTTCATATAAAATTTGACAGCAATCAACAAAACTGAGGAGGCACGGATCACTCGTACTTGAGGTAGGGCTTGGAGTCGATGGGCAGATGTGTAGGTGGCAGTGGCCACGCGTCGGGAGCCCAGCCCAGTGTGGGCCAACCAGCGCGCGCTCCGCTACCTGCGCCGGCGCCGGCAGTCGCGCCCCCGACACTGGCGCCACCGCCACTGCCGCCGGCGCCGCCCGCACGCTTTGGCGATGCACTCGAGATGTTCACTGATACGCCTTTGATGATGTGGTCCTGACCACATAACGAGCGCGCCACTTCCGGGTCCAGAAATGTGACAAAACTGAACGCGCGAAATGGTCGCGGCACGAACACGTCGGTGACCTGTCCGAACGCGGCAAAATATTCGCGTAGGTCGTCCGCGGTGAGGCTCTCAGTGCAGCGGCCGACGAACACCTTGCGGTGTGCCGCCGCGGCTCCTTCCTTGCCGTTGGGGATACGCACGTCGCACCAGCGGCCGTCGATCATGTGCCGGCGGCCAAGTGCTCGCACCTGCGCCTCGTATTCGGCAAACTTGATGAACCCGAACCCCTTGGAGAGGCCGGTACGTGCGTCACGCTTCACCTGCACCATCAGGAGTTCGCCGAAAGCCCCGAAGTACTCGCGCACCGCCTCCTCGCCCGTCTTCCACGGCAGCCCCAGCACGATGAGGTCAGAGCAGCGCGGGCGCGGCGGCGGCGGGTCGATGCGCGGGAACGCACACCAGTAGCGGTGTGCCGGCCAGCCCTCGGCTGGCGGCGACAGCCGCTCGTCCACCAGCCGTACGCCACGCAACCGTCCGCTGGCACGGTACTTGAGCCCGCACGCGCCCGCAAACTGCGCCGACACCGTGGACAGCAGCAGCGAGCCATCCTCCTCGGTGGGCAGCTCGATGGGCTCGTCCAGCTCGCCTTCGCTCACCGGCACGTACTCCGTCATCTCGCTCACCGACCGACGCCTTTTTTGCACTTCTTCATCTCGTTCACCTTGTCGCGGATCGCATTCGGCGGCTGCTTCACGACGCTGATTCTTCTGGCTGCTCTATTTTGCGCGTTCACGAGAGCGACACCTTGCACCCGTTCAGTACTCGTGACGTATCTTGTGACGTGCTGATGACGTTTCGTGTCAAATATGTTGCTGTTTATAGAATGCGTTCCGATATGCGTCTCATCAATAAATTAATTATATATTTGAAATACTATAAAAAAAGGAAATAATTTCTTATGTTTACGCGAATGTTATATATTGAAATAAAACTGTGATTCTGGATTTTATCGTGGTTTTTTATATTATTTTATACCGACATTTATATTCGACGTTACATGACAAGTATACTCATGAAGTAGCTTCTCTAAGTAATCTGTGCTCATGAATATTTATATTCCGTTGCATAGAGAAGTAATTTTGGTTGACAAAACTTTACGTTACATATAGTACCAACATAATAGACCTAAAATCTAGAAAGTATGTTGGCTACCATGATAGCTGACAATTGGCCGCCATTATGGACACTTGATTTGTTATTGTTGGACTTTATTTGGTAAATCTTTACAATTGCGAGTTTATCCAATAATATCTTGAGTTTTTTGCGAATACGTTAAGTTAAACCTGCTCCTCCGTTTCGTGTGTATTTTATTCATTTTGTGTGCTACAATGGAGAAAAGAAATATTAAAAAAAGTCACTTGCGAAATCTAGCCTTAGCAATGAGTGTAATCATAATAATTGTTGATTGGACAGAAAAGATCATATCTGTCAGGTATCATGCTGTTAAATGTTATATAAAATTAGAAATAAATAACGGAAAATTTGACTGTAATGATTATTTGAGTAAAAGACTTAAACACTGTATACAATAATATATAAGAAATTTGCATAACATTATTGTGTATTATGTTACAATAACTTGTTATTAGATAAAGGGAATTATTTAAAAATGTGGGTGTTTTATTTTTATAATTCCAAATTAAATAATAATTTATACCTGTTTAAGATTTATGGTCAGCAATTTTTATTGATATAAAATTATTGATATCGGATTACCGATCAAATAAGGAACGTCCTTAGAGAAAAGTAGATTTATAGAAAGCTGGCAGCCTTGCGTCATTTATTGTGCGTTGATATAAACTTTTACTCAAACTGAGCTCATCTATGTGTGCGTGAACTCAAAATCAACGTACTTAGTGCCGCCTCTCCTTACGTAGTATACATATTACTTACTCTATGGTATGGTCTTACTCTATGGTCCAATGTGATAATAGCCCGCATTCAAGAAAGCACGGCAAAATAGTCGACATTATATTCTCTTTGTAGTCGACGATCAAAAGTGATCGAAAGTAACCTGTGCCCCCGCGCGTTGCAAAAAATACTTTTCCAAAGGTAAGTATCTGGGGAAAAACCTATACTTTGCCCAAATGTCCGGGATTTTTGCCGTGTTTATCCGGCGTCGGCAATTTAGGGGTTGGCAGCCCTAGTCTTTGGTATAATAAGTAAAACGGCAACCAAAACGTCATAACCTATTTATTTTATTCACATATTTAACAAATAATGTTACTTACATTCACATCCAGGTTTATACTTACGACTCGAGCAAGTACATAATATATTATGAGCGCCGCTCCGAACATAACCACACGCTGTCAATGCTGAAACTATAGATGTAAGGTCGATTAACCAATTATACCAAGCGGATTAAAACAAAAAAAAAATGGTTTAAATCCGAAATAATCCATTTTTTTTGTATACAGCCGTTGGTGTTGATGATTATGTTTTTCTTTATTATAACTACATATTCTAGATTTTATCGAAGTGTGTGATATACTGATATTATTATACTTATTGAGAGGGGTTTAGTTCTAGTTGATCTGTCCTACCAAGCGTAGGTATTACTTACCTAAGTTATAAAAACTCTATTTATAAATAAGTAAATATTTTTAATTGTTTTCAAACGATATAAATAACAGTGTTGCCAGGGCCCTTGATTCGTAAGTTACGTTTCGTTTCCTAAAATGTTACATTTTTGCTGCAAAAGTTACATTATTGTTTCTTTTTTTATTTACGCGTTTTTGGGCAAGCATTTCTGTAGCTACGAAACCACGGGGATATAGGAAATGTGCGCGCGCACACTCAAGCAAAATCAAGTTTTAATTTATGCTAGATACGTTTCATTTTGATAAGTGTGATATGGAGTGAAATACTTTTTAGACCCGCTAGTTTTAGGTGCGTTGAATAGAAATGCGTTCGTAAACTGTTTACAATAAAAAAATTGTATTACAAATCTCGTTGTTCTCAAAGGTTACGAAAATTGCCTTAAATATAAAAATTACTTACATGTTCCGCGAGGGGGTCAAAAGTAACGAAAAATGTAAGAAATGTAACCTTCTGGCAACACTGATAAATAATCAATTTGATATTGCTCAAAACCAAACTTACACTCACACCACTCGTAGACGTGGCTCAACGCGTACAACGTGGCAACGTTGCCAGCTCGCCTACCCTAAACAAACCTGCACAGTCCTACATACTTATGTTTTCGTGTAATGTATAATTTTTGAGTTGTGGGTACCTACTTACTACTTTCTATTGATTTTCTATAAACTAAAAAGGAAGCATGATGTTAGGTGACTAAAAATTGCCCATACTTAATGAAGTGTGAAACACAATTCTTTTATTTTTGGGCGATCTTTAAACCAATTTTTTACATCTATCGGTGAAACCATATAAAAATCATGTGTACGGATCGCCATACTGTTGAATCGAACACAGTGAGAGTACGGAACGCCAGATCTAGTACTTAGTATATTATTATCTAAACTATTATATAAAGCTGAAGAGTTTCTTTGTTTGAACGCGCTAATCTCAGGAACTACCGGTTCAAACTGAAAAATTCTTTTTGTGTTGGATAGCCCTTTGTTCGTGGAGTGCTATAGGCTATATATCATCACGCTATATCCAATAGGAGCGGAGCAATAATGGCTAATCTCAGGAAGTACCGATTCCAACTAAAAAATACTTTTTGTGTTTGATAGCCCTTTGTACCTGGAGTGCTATAGGCTATATATCATCACGCTATGACCGATAGGAGCGGAGCAGTAATGAAACATGTTGCAAAAACGGGATTTTTTTTAGTTTTGAGATCTTCCGTTGCGTGCGCTGCGTAAACGGTTAAAGTTATACAGTTATGATGTATGACGGGATTGTTCCTCTTAAAAAGTTCTACAAAAATATATTATAAAACAAAGTCCCCCGCTGAATCTGTCTGCCTGAAGGTGTTAAACTCAAAAACTACCCAACGTATTAAGATTAAATTTGGTATGGAGACAGTTTGAGATCCTGAGAAGAACATAGGCTCCCGGGAAAATATATAGCGTGACGTTTATAACGGAAAACTTTAGCTCGAATAACTTTATAACGCGGGCGGTGCCGCGGGCAAAAGTTAGTATACTTATAATATATGACGTATATACTGCCGATAGACACGAATGTCCATATACACTAGTACGGATGCTTTGCTAAGGTCACGGGATCGAATCCCGGATCGGACAAAATGATATTGGATTTTTCCATTCAGTACCTATCGCAAATTCATAAATCCACATTAAAATCGTAATGACAGCCTCCGATAGAAACATAATCAATAGATTGTGATTAGTTCAGTTTCGCGTACGCGTCAACGATGCAACTTCGCGATCGTAAAATATTCAAAATGACAAAAAATCGCATTTAGGGGACTACTTTAAATTTCTTTGTGCCTGACCGACCAACACGCGACACACGAGTTTAGCGAATTCCACAAAGTAGCGGCAAGGATCTGGAGTTGCCTGTTGTCCCGATTTGCGCGGGATGTCCCGATTTTCAGAATTCTGGGGACGTGACCCGTTTTGCACCAATAAAATTATTAAAACCATTAAGTATTATGAAAAAATAAACTACGCATTCATCACTGTGTTGAGTGCGACAATGCAATCAAAATAGCACGTATCATCTCACTAGCGCTGAAGGTACAGTTTTGTTTTATTCTCTTGCTTAGAGATGCGACTACCCGGCGATCTGTGCTTTGATGTTAAAACAGAAATCCAAATTAAAACACAACTTTAGCATGACTTGGCAGTGATATTTTTTGTAAAACGCAATACATAAAACTCAAATTAAAAAAAAATACTTGCTTTTTTTATGTCCCGATCTACAACACTAAATCTCGATTTGTTTTACCTTCTTGATTTTAAACAAATTGACCCTGGCAAAACTAGTCTGGAGGTACACGATATTTGACGAGCCAGAGTTTTACAACTAACACGTGCCCTCGCAGTGTTACCAAACTTTTTATTATTACCTTATTGTGCAATATCTTGTTTATTTTATACCCTGTATGCCTATTGAAAATGAATGATTGAATCCAAAATCTCTATTATACTTTATTACTTAAAATAATGTTTCAAAAATACTAAAATATTGCTGTGTATTATTTTAATTAGGTAGACTTTTCATTAATCATTTCATCATAAATCATTACTTATTTTATTTTGTAATACAATTGTGTGTTAAATCTGTTAGAACATCATGTAATAAAAAAATCTAATAGAATTTTTGAAATGCTGTGTCGTTTTAGCAAGCTTTTTGGTAAAAATGTTTATACTGACAACACTGCGAGTTTAGGCGAGAAAGAGTACGACTATTGTATTGAATAATCGCGCGCTCTTCGGACTCGGTCAAAGACTCGGACGCGTTGCCATAGTGTCTATCTAGCAAAGAAATGGTACAGAAAGCATAATATGACGTTCGGTAATGTCTACGTAGTCTTCTTTTAGATATTATGACAAACCGAAATATTAATGTTGGAATTAAAATAAATGTCGGAATATCATGTAGAATCTACAAAAGATACGATACCAATAGATTTAAATCTTGTAACTTTAATAATTATGTAGGTAATTTTTTGGTAAGAAAACTATTTTATTAACGAAAATAACGTTTATAATTGACGAAATATTTTTTGTAGTAATTAATTATTGACTCAATGAACTGCTGGAACCAAGTCAGTGAACGTATTGGGAGTTCATTTGTGAGCTGACCTTCTGAACCCTATAGGTTCGGTAATAATATCATCAGCTGTGACGTAGTTCATTCACTTCAGTTAAGCGCGCTAAGAGACAGCGTGATCAAAAAACCACAAATCTAAAATCGGGATTATTGACGTAAATATTCGTTACTTATGAATAATATTTTGCACGGTGTTAGCAGAGGTCACCACGAACCTGTGGTTTCATTTAGTAACACAATGTCGAAATGACCCTGTATAATTTCCCGGGGTAGAAACTTTAACCGTTTACTGAGCTCACGCAACGGAAGCTCGCAAAAGGAATCAATTTTCCCCGTTTTTGCAACATTTTTTTATAAATGCTTCGAGCTCCTATTGATCATAGCGTGATGTTATACACCCTTTAGCCTTCCCCGATAAATGAACTTTCTAGCACTGATATATTTTTATAATTCGAACCTATCATTCCTGAGATTAGCGCGTTCAAATAGACAAAGAAATTCTTCAGCTTTATACTGCTTTGCATCCGTGCCATGTTTGAAGAGTCCATTGTAATGGGTACATCCGAATCCGAATATTTGATTAAATTACTTTATGATAATTTAGAATTAACCCTAACGTAGGTACATGTGAGAATAGGACCCCACGGCAACGCGGCTAGCTCACACACACACGGACGGCACCAGCTGTTGTAGTCATCACGCAGCCGCGGCGTGCGTCAAAGAACTTTGTGTGTTGCTGTGTAGCGCGAAAATCATCGATGCCACATGGGGTGAGGCGGGGTGATTGCCATTACACAGGTGGTTTTATTTTAAAGCAATAAATTATTTTGTAAAGTGTAATTTTTGGTACCTATTTTTTATTACCTAAGGCGATACCTCAAGGTCCATTTTCATACATTTTGTTTCGGCTTTAATCTGGGTAACTAAACAAGTATTGGCAAGTAAAGAATTTAAATTCACGTCTAGTTAGTGATTAGTTCTCGCAGTTGAAGAAAACGTAAAATAATTAATAATCATGGATATTTCGGCCTTTAAAATTTAATATGACGAAATTTTAAAGGCAGAAATATCCATGATTATTAATTATTTTTACGTTTTTCTTCAACTGCGAGAACTAATCACTAACTAGACGTGAATTTAAATTCTTTACTTGCCAATACTTGTTTAGTTACCCAGATTAAAGCCGAAACAAAATGTATGAAAATGGACCTTGAGGTATCGCCCTAACGTAACGGGAGCGAGTGTTGGGTTGACAATATCACTTAAGTGTATCACAGTATCCTTATCAAAGCGATATCTAATTTGACAGTCTTCATCAGCAAACATTTCAAAAGGATTTTTTCTACGTCTTATGTTTCTGTTTATTGATATATTATGGAAACTCCTCCTCCAGTACTTCCGAATTAGGCCCTAATGAGCTCCATGAATTCATTTTGTATGTAGGTAATTGTCTCATTTCTGGTATAAAATATTTGTTTCTCTATAATGTAAATATTATGTAACAAGTTGACGTCGTTTCAACCAAGTAGGAGCGCAGGAGATATTAATATTGCACAAGTGTGTGCGTAATATACAGGTGCGCTCTATGTTCCATCATTCTCATAGTTTGGTGAGAGGGCAATCGGACTTGACCGGAGAGAGATCAGGCACAGAACCAATAGCTTTACATGCTTTCCGACGCACGGTGGTATCAACACCGCCAACTTCCTGACTCAGACCCGCGACTGAGTAATTTTTAAGATGGAAAATCCCAGTAACAATATTATTTTTGGCCCGCCCCAGGATTGGAACCCAGGTCCTCAGTGCAGTAGTCATATTTGTAATGCATGCGCATTACAACTATACCACTAAGGCAGGCAAATAGTTATGGAACTGATAAACGGCGATAGTTGGTCCGTTATATAATATCAGCCCTGTATCATATACTTGCCCACTGCTGAGCACGGGCCTCCTCTACTACTGAGAGGGATTAGGCCTTAGTCCACCACGCTGGCCTAGTGTGGATTGGTAGACTTCACACACCTTCGAAATTCCTATACGGAACTACTCGGATGTGCAGGTTTTCTCACGATGTTTTCCTTCACCGTTAAAGCGAACGATACATTCACAAAGAATACACACATGATTTTTTTTGAAAAGTCAGAGGTGTGTGGCCTTTGGATTTGAACCTGCCGACATTCGTCTTGGCAGACCGTTCCACACCCAACTAGGCTATCGCCGCATACGCCGTTGGTCCGTTAAGTTAAACTAATTTTATGCCGAGTTTATCTAAGAGTGCGTGTTTCAAAAACGCAATTTCAGTGGTTGTCGAACCAATAGCGCTAACGAATAGATAAATTGCCGATGACAGTACCTCAGAAACTGGGCATAATAGAATTATTTATTTGCACAACAATTCACATCATTGTTTATTTTTCAGCTCAGCCACTTTCTTATGCTTGGGCGTCTACAATGCAATGTAATATTTCACTTATTGATAGTTGCCCTAAGGAAAAAGATAAGTATACCTAATATCGTACTTATAATATAGTGTAACAGCACTGTACATGCGAAACAAAACCAACCATGCAACCATGTGTTAAATCAAGCCAAAGCTATGCAACGTAGGTTGAAAGCCGCAACTTTCACTCGGGCCAGCCGGAAGTATCAAAATTGCCTATGGTCCGCGTTTAATTGTTTGTGACATGACATCCAACTATTAAATGATGGATTTAAATATCGGAGGCATTAACTTCAATGGACATTCTATTGTGAACACTAATATAAGGCGAAACGCTGTTCGTCTAATAAAATATAGCAACTAAGTAATTTGCGTTTGTATTTCACCCTTCTGTTTTAATAGCAAATATATGGGCCATCACAAATTTCGGGCTGATACTGAGCTTTCAAACCCAAGATCTCGGAGCGGTAATCGTACCACGTACGCAATACAATCAGGCCATCGAAGCAGTCTAAAGAGCCGTTTCTGAAATGGAAAATCGGCGAGTTAGTTGCACATTTTAATTTCTTTTGGGAGATTTTTTTCTTAAAACATAATTTTAAAGGTTTTTTTAGTGTTCCGTACCTCAAAAGGAAAAAGTGGAACCCTTATAGGATCACTTTCTTGTCCGTCCGTCCGTTCGTCTGTCGAGACCCTTTTGCTCATGAACGCGTAGAGGTATTAAATTGAAATTCATATTGTGGCGGTACAGTTAGTGCATATACCGCCATCTTGTCAACATCGCCGGAACTGCAAGAGGATCGATGTAGTGACACAACCGGAGTGATAATCACACAGCAATCACGATAGATGGCGACATCGATCCTGAATCACGCTTGCACAATTTGCGCGACGTGCAGTATATATACCACCTCCGATTAGGAACTGTCGGAGGGGCCGCGGCCGGTCAGGCGCTACATCTGCCTGACTGGAGAACTTCCCCTTCCATAGAGGAACGCAAACATCTGTTCTTCTACAGTGGCCGTTAACCTTTACGCCGCTAAAGTGGTGACCCCTGACGCTGAACATCATCGCACCGTCATCAACGAGACCAGCCGCATCTGCATCACCGTCGCTTCGCATCACCTCGCCATCCGTCACTTCCTTTCCATCCAGCCAGTCAACACTTCGCACAGCCAGCCAGCACTCGCCATTAAGGTTACCACACGCATGCTGCCAATGCAAGCCTGGTACCTTCGACACTCCTGCACGGACTTCGGCTCCAATGTCACGGCACAACTGTGCTACAGCCGGACCATCTACGGGCAGCATTCGGCGGTTGTCGCGGTATTGCCACGTGACGCACCGAACTCATCGCAGAGGACGCAGCATCGATTCCGACTCACTGGAATCGAACTCTCAGCTTCGCTTCAAAGGAGCTGACTACACGCGCACAGCCCTGACTCACTAGGGCCAATTTCGCACGGTTCCGACTCACTGGGACCACACCCCCGACTTACCGGGGGCATCTCACCCCGACTCATTGAAGCATCTCACCCCGACTCACTGGGGACATCTACACCCCGACGCACTGGAGCATCTACTCTCTGGCACCGACATGCTATACGCTTAGCATCGAAGACTCGACTGAAAACCTGAAGACTTTCGACCTCCGGTCTCCGGGGGGGGGGAGTGATGTGGCGGTACAGTTAGTGCATCGCCATCTTGTCAACATCGGAAACATCAACACCGGAACTGCAAGAGGATCGATGCAGTGACACAACCGGAGTGATAATCACACAGCAATTTTATAACACACAGCCTTATGCTTCGGTATTTCTTTCTCTTTCAGCGTTTATGCCTCGGTATTTCTTTTCTCTTTCACACTTATAAATCGAATATGAATAAAATCCTAGCACACACGTATAGTTATAGTAGCTTTCTATAGCAATCAGTACTATACCTTGTAAAATAGGTGATAATTTTGACAGCACAGTCACATGAAGCTTCGTATTTTTTTCTGGTTAAATGTACTACAGGTAATATCGTACTTTATGGATGGATACCGCCCCCTTAGTGAAGTGCCACTCATAACGAACAACCACATACTATTGAAAATAGCCATTGAAATAAAATAAATTGATCATATAAAAATTTGAATTTAGATTTAGTTATATTATTTTTTGTAAATTTTTAAAGATGTTTGGTAATCTTCGATATTTATTTGTAAAAAAATCTATAATTAATACATCTTATAATCCCATGTTTTTAAATTATTAACACAATGATAACTGCAAGTGGTGTAGGGTTTAAAAAAATCATAAATGGAAATGATTCATCTTCTTCTATCTTCTATCTTCTATATCTATTCTATACTTATACTAAATCTGTAGAGAGGTCAATTCTGTACATGAAATATATTTCCAAAATAACTATCAGGGGGTGATTAGGTATCGATACTTATGCCAAAAATGCAATTAGTAAAATTTTTGTCTGTCTGTCTGTCTGTCTGTCTGTATAACCGTTATAGAAACAAAAACTACTCGACGGATTTTAACGAAACTTGGTACAATTATTTGTCTTACTCCTGTGCTGGTTATAGTATACTTTTCATCACGCTACAATTAACAGGAGCAGAGCAGTGAAGGGAAATGTTAGGAAAACGGGAGAAGTTATTCCATTTAAGCTTCCGTCGCGTGTGCAACCTTAATGGTTAAAGCTACACAGAAATCATGTATGACGGAAATGTTCTCCTTAAAATTATGTAAAAAATATACCACGACAGCATATGTCTATCTTTTATGGTTGACTCACAATAACACGTGTAACTCCCGATAGCTTAGCAGTTCGAAGCTTTCTCATTATATTTGTCTACTCTTACGTTTATAACACTCTCAGTCATCCCTAATTAAAAAGTTAACATTATTAAATATTCCATAAAAAGAATCATAGAAATCGGTATAGAAACACCAAAGTTATACATGAAATACGCTAATAATAAGCCATCATGCGTGAATACTGAATCATGCTATAAGGATTATTTTTGTATATATATAAGGTCGCGAACGCACAGGCAGGCGGCTTGCTTGGCACCTAGAGGCTAACGAATCACCTAGCGAGTAGCTTCGTAAAACGAACATTCTCGAACGTTCGCGACCGGCTCCATTTTTGAAGTCCGAAATCCACGCGGGCGAAGCTGCGGGCGGCAGCTAGTCAATAATAAATAGATAATAGAAAAAAAAAAAATTATATAATCTGAACAAACAAAATAATTACGCAACTATCGATATCAAGTTTTATAAGAATAGTAATCGATAATCGAATAAGTTCAATAACGATTATACACTACCCTCATCCTTAGTGTGACCTGTCAAAATTATCATCCTAAATTTTACAAAGTATAGAAATAAAGTCATGCTTTAAAACAATGTTACCAAGTGTTTGAACTTGCTTTAAATATTTATCATTTATTCTGCTTACTATACCTTATTCAGATGAATAATCTTTTATTTTCATATTTATTTATTGATTTTAGAATTAATATAATTCTATTTCCGTAATAATAATATTTTTATGCATTGTATATATTGTATTTAAATCTCTGGTATATTTTCAGTAAAAAATAAAAAAATGATTATGATTTGCGGTTAGTAACTGACAACACCAGTTGTTTGTTTTGATTGAGCCGTCGATATATTTTTGAAAGTATTTGTGCTTATTACGTGTTTTTGAAATATTTTAAATATAAAGAACATGAGTTAAATGATTCCTTATAAGAGTTTCAAGTGTGTGAAAGTTTGAAAATCAAAAACAAAGTAAATCTGTTATGTTGAAAAACAGACATGTGTTTGGGATACCTCTGGTTAAGTATAATTATGTAATCGACGTTGTAAGAGATATTATAATTCACAAAAACATATTATGAACGAAATGGTTGCATTTGATAAATTCGGTAAACAGCGAAATGTAACCTCACTATTTCGGCAATTAAGTAGGTACAGCTATATGTATGTGACGAAATTTCAAATCAAAATATTACACGTCGACACTCGAGTCAGGGTATTGTTACTTTTTATGAGATTGGTTGATTATAATTGATACAGGTTATTTGTCATTTAGCATTATTAGAACTTTCTTTCAGAGGTTATGACGAGTAAATTTTTTGTAACACTCGTTACAAAAAATTTACTCGTGTGAAACGGAGACGAATTTCTTTTGTGCTACTTTGGCTCGCCACATACAGACAAATATTTGAACAAAAACTTTGCCACACATTTGAACACATTTTTTCCAAGACTTGCCACACAGGCTTTGCAAATAAATTCGCTCACAGTATTCAAAGAGACAACAAACACGATGGACCGCGATTTTGTGGACGCGGTATACTTGTACTATTTATGAATATAATTATTTATTACATGTACCTATATAAAAATAAACTAAAAACTCCGATATGGAGCAAGATAACAATTTACTTGTTATTCTGATCAAGGCGACATTGACCAAATTTCAATTTTTATGGCTTTTACTTTTATGTTGCCATATAATCGGTTCTCTTGCAAGCAACTCCATAAAACTGAACTTTGTGCAAGTGTGGCAAAGTTTTTAACTTTAACATTTTGATATGTGGTCGAAAAACCGATACCGAATGGCAAATACGCAAACATGCAAACAAACATTGCACAAATACGCAAATACCCGTGCTACACATGTGTTCCAACAAGTGTTCAAATATTTTGAACAATTTGAGTGTGCCAATTCTATTTTACCGCTTACTATGTGTTCTGGGCATCCGGGCTTGTGAACTGTCACGAGTCACTGGCGTGGAATGTAACCCCAGCTTGCATTCCGACTTGGTGGATTCTGATTTTACCTTCATGGTACGGATCGCGGTGACTTCATGGTGGGCCGTATCGGACGGACGGGAGAGTTGCCTCCCGACCACTCCACCTGCGCACCACCATCGTCGGGTGTGCTGACCCCGACCTCCTGCCCGGCAAGCTGCAACTACCTAACCACGTGCAGCATCTACGTGCCGTTCGCTTGATTCGGAGTTACCCAGGCCAGTGACTCGTGTTGCTTAACACTAACCATCAGTGCCAAGTGTAAGGCAGAGGTGCAAACATAAAGCTCATACCACGTAATAACCCTGGGTTTTACATTGTCTCACACTACACCTAGCTGCGGCCCTTAACCGCCGCAGTATTGGAATTGGTGAATTCCCCCCCCCATACTGTTTTCTGTACATGTAATTTAACTTTTTTCTTGTTTTTTTATATATTACTCTACTTGTGAAAACTTGTAAAATGGCTTTCTTATTTTTATATTGTATCAGCTAGCTGTAAGTTTTCCGAATAAATACAAAAATTAAATAAAAATAAAACAATGTGCGATATTGGACACGTTACGTAGAATAAGATCAATTGTTAAGTAATAGTGTGAAATTTCTTTTCTTTTCTTCAATTTCTCCGCTTCGGAGGATGCCGACATGATTTTCATTTTTGGAGAACGTCGCGGAAATGCCGCTTTAGCGTTATGAACCTGCAGAGATAGGTGTTGGAACATCCACGTTTGTCGTACCAACCACCGCACAATTGTACCTTATACCACACCCATTGTACACTTGGTCAAGTTGGTGCTAGTACATTTCCATACACATTTTGTTTGACCAGTCTATAATGTACCGAGATACTTGACATGCCCCTGTCTCATATTTCACCAATTATGACAGTTTTAAAGATTTGCGAAAGGAACAGCAGATAACTTATTGTTTACATTAGTTGCATTTTACTGAATGACGACGCGCACGCAACTATTTAGTATCATTTTGCTCACAATTATTGTTTCGTTTACGGACACCGATATCTTGCCCCAACGTAGACTTATGTTCGATTCCTGGACTGTTGATTACTTACTCGCCGACCTGAACAGCCACTACTGATACACATTGATTTAAATATTACGGGAATTAAATTTTACGGTAAGTAAATCAGTCATACTATACTCGATAAATATTTTAATATTAAGTTTTAACTAGTGGACGTTAATAGGTGTGGGAAAATAATTATAATAATTAAAATTTGAAATTTTTATCTCAATAATGTTGTTACGTGCTAGGGTTCTAAATAGACAATGAGAATACCGATTGGACTTTAAATAACATAATACTTTATTTACTACTAAAACACGGACACAAACACTGCGTTACACACAATTCATTGTATTCGCTTCGATATCGCTCGCAGTTGACGCTCTCGACCGACCGTAAACATGACTGACTGGCACGCGGCCGCGCGCGCTCCTTTTATACCCGGTCGCATGTACAATCGGACAAGTTGGTGCTAGTACACTTCCAAACACATTTTGCTTGACCGGTCTAATGTCCCGAGATATTTAGACACGCCCCTGTCTCATATTTCACCAATTACGACAGTTTTGGAGATGTGCGAAAGGAACAGCAGATAACTATTATTGTTTACTTTAGTTGTATTTTACTGGTTGACGACGCGCACGCAACTATTGAGTACCAGTAGTATTTTGCTCACAATTATTTTTTCGTTTACAGACACCGATATCTTGCCACTACGTAAACTTATGTTCGTTTACTGGACTCTTAATTACTTAGTCGCCGACCCGTCATGTGACTACTGCACCATGGATTATATATTCCGGGAATTAAATATTACAGTAAGTAAATCAGTCATACTATACTATATAATATTTTAATATTAATTTTAACTAGTGGACGTTAATATGCGAGGGAAAAATATCGTCAGCACAGAGAACTAATAATTAAAATTTTGCAGTTTTAAGAAAATCGCGGTTTATGGCTTTTTTAATTATTGGTCATCATAATTAATTATATTTAAAGCCAACATAGCCCACCTTTTAAGCTCTTTTAAATATAATTATAATATTATTGAGTTTTGATGAATACTTATTCCTTTAATTGTGTAAAACAGACTTCAATATGCTACTTATTATATTTTATATTAATCCTTAAGTTATCCTATCTATCGTAGGGTCAAATATGATTAGTCATTGGTGTGTTTTTTGCCAAAAATTAACATAGTGCTATTAATCATACTTGTAGTAATCTATGTAGTATGTTATTTAAGTTGCTTTACGTATAATCAAATGTCAAAATATTGAAAAGAATTATAATTGGAAAACTAAAAAGTACTCAATGCAAAAATAAACTACTTCGACGGGTATACTCACTATAGTTATAGGTGTTACCTATCTTTTCTTGATCTCAGTTAAAAATTCAGAGTTTTCGATATTGAAACAGCAGTAGCATTAAGCGTAACTTTTACCGTCGACTTTTAATAGTAAACTCTAATTTAATGTTGGGAATATATTAAGACAGGCCGGTAAGCCTTTTAGTCCAGTCAATAAGCTCAAAAAGATGTCAATTTATGTATTATAAAGATCCAAAAATATGAGTGATAGCTCATTCGATTTGGATAACATGACGTCTAGAAAAATAATCTTTAGTGTTCATTGGCACTTAAAAATACAATTGTTATTAAGAGGATAAAGAGGTTCTTCGATAACTTAAAAATATTAATATGTAAGAAATAAGGAGGAAATTTCCAATTTAAAGAAGTCACGACGCCCGAAATTCTATCTCCTTTATTAATATTTTTATTTAATGCCAAAAATATAGACGAGTATAAATAATTTATTGATAGGCGATAATTTGTTTTTATTACAGTAATATTGCATAGCCAACATTTTTATTGCTGCACATGTGCAGTATAAAAAGTGTAAAGATTTCACATAAAAAGGGTCTTTGTTAGAGGACGACATTTTTTTATGTTTTTGTTAACCCCGGTTCCACGTCGACGCCTTTATCGGAAAGCGGCGTCCATTGTTTATTGAATTTAGACGAGTTTAAAGATTTTAAGAAGTGGTATTATGATTTCTTACTAGAGTAATTAACTATGTCGGCGCGTTTGTAAGATCCGCTTATAGACGTTTAAGTTCCACCCAGTTTAACCCAGAGGTTTCTGTTATTATTGTTTCTTTTACAACTACATAATATGTAGCACTGAATTAAAGTAGAATTACAATCCGATTTAATGCAAATTTGGGATTTTTATCTCAATAAAATGTGTGCAATTATGGAAAACAGAGCTAATTTTTTTTTTACTTAATTTGGATTATTTTGTACTTGACCCACGTATTTTGTGTCGGCCGCACTGGCGTTCTGCTCCCATATAAATTTTATTATTTTGGCACTGTAGTCATTACGTTAAAATATTATTAGAATAATAGATTTTAGTAATTAATATATAATTTAATTGTATTACAGAGAACCACTGTCCCTCGATGGATACACTAGGATACGGATGAGAGCTCCATCGCTAACCGATCCAGAGCGCACACTCTACTCAACCTGCCTGCTGAGCGTATCAAACTTGTAATGAATACAATTAAATCATATCACTGAAGTAACAAAAAAATGTGTTTTATTTACATGGACTTTCTACGAAATTTCATTTTACATGTGTATCTCATTATTTGTTGGTATAGCAAATATATTATCTACTATATTCGATTTTAACTTTTGATAATTATATATCGTAGCGATATGTGCGTGAGCCTCATCGACTGGTTCACAAAACGAGCCTATTGAAATAAATCATTTTATTTGAAAGATTTGATTGTGAGATTTTAAAAAAAATATTTACTTTAAATATTACACTTAAAATGAACTCTTTGCAAATATAAACGTTATTACATTTGGAAGGCATCCCGAAAATAAGTTAAGTAATCAAAAATCTTGTTTAGTTATCTCTGAAAATAATTACTGCGAATAACATTTTTTCAAATTTTCTTATTTTTAAATTTTTCCCTTTATATCCGCAAATGATAATAATAACACTTACTTATGTAAAAAAACAGGTAGTTATATCTTTTGACGAATCGTGAAATTATTTGTATGAATTACTCAGCCATGACTTTTCTTTCTTATTTTTCTTATCAATGAAGGGTCTAAACTTATTATTGTAATGACTCCAAGTTACTAATTTTTGGCACATTATTATTCAATAAGTTTGAGGTTGGTTGGAATTTATTCGAAACAAAAACCAGCGCCCATACAAAAACGGACATGTCCTTTAAAAAGTAAATAAAATGTTCAAAAAGCATAAAAAAATTGAGAAAAATATAATAATTTCTAATAATGAAACGAATAACAATAATTTATGATTATGTGAATGATTGAACAAATGAAATAAACTGAACTGTTTAAGTAATTTTTATAATTCAAAATTCAATCATAATATGCAGCTATTAAATCGGTAAAAAATCAATAACTGTAAGTTGATTATAGACTTTGGGTTTTAACTGAGCGAAAACTAAATAATTGGCTAAAGAAAGTAACTAAAATTTACAAACTGGACATGTGCAGCAATAAAATGTTAGCCTTGCAAATATTACTGTAATAAGAATTCAAATCAACGCCTACACTTATAATCTTTAAATGCTTCTAAATTCAATAGCATAACAATAGACTCAGTTTAACGATAAATGCGTCCACGTAAGACCGGTGTCAATACAAACATTGATAAAAAATTAGGATGAAAAAAAGGTATTTCGTTATTAACTCAAAAACTATTCATATTTAAGATAAAAAAAGATCATTAAGAGGAAATAAAAAAAACAATATCTCCAAGAAGCTAATAATTTTAGGTCAATTATTTTAACTTTAATGTTAATACATATTTGTAAATACAGAGATTGGAATAAAATGTTACCGTCTAAGTTTTTGAAATTAAATAAAATAACAATTCAAATAATGAAATCTATTAACTATGATTTATTATTATAATATGAATTATTGAACGAATTGAATAAACTGAACAGTTTAAATTGTTACGATTCAAAATTCAATCATAATATTATGCAGCCATTGAATAAATTAATTATAGACTATGGGTTTAAAGAGACCGAAAACTAAAAAAAACGGCTTAAAAAAGTAGCTAATCATAATTTACTTACAAAATATAGTTGTGACAAATATGGCGGAAATTGCTTTAAAATGATTATTTTTTGAATACGCAAATAAAGTTTGGTTTGTTAAAAGTTAAAAAGAAGGTAATCAGGCACATAATATGATATAAAATAATTAACGTAATGTCGTTTCTCATTTATTAAAAAATAATGCCAAAAAATTCAACAATATAAAACACTGTAAATCGCGATTGTCTCCAAACTATAAATTTTTTGTTATTACGTTCTTACGCCGACGATATGCATCTTACAAGTATAGGAATTATCGTCATAGCATAGACGTGCGCGCATCAATTTTAATTTCGTTTTCTATTATACACACAGCAGCGGTTCAGTGGTGTTACGTAACGTCATTGCAAGTAGCCAGCAGGCCAACGACTAATATCGATCTATGCAATTGATCCCAAGCCCCGCCTCCCAAACGTAGTAAAACAAATTTGCCAAGTTATTTTGACCCTTAAGGTGGTCGACCGCCAACTTTGCTGATTGTACTAT
This sequence comes from Manduca sexta, assembly GCF_014839805.1. Lineage (NCBI taxonomy): Eukaryota > Metazoa > Arthropoda > Insecta > Lepidoptera > Sphingidae > Manduca > Manduca sexta. Next base: position 77 of record NW_023595526.1, on the reverse strand, counting down.
CGATATAATATCGATCGATATCTGTAGAACATTCTGGAAAAATCCAGAATGGTCGAGAACTCTCTAGTATAATTGGG
>NW_023595525.1:0-6000 GCF_014839805.1 Manduca sexta | reverse complement strand
TTATTAATAATAAGACTTGTAAAAATGCTTGTAAACATCATGTAACGATGGTCCTGTAACAAAATAAATAGTCTGCAAACGAAATAAGACGTACTACTTACTATCCCCAATTGACAAATTGGAAGCTATGATGAAACATCAGAGCAATATCGGCGAGGGTGTGGGCAGAGAACTATAAAAATGACTATGATATAGCATGTTCGAACGCGTAGGCAGAGGATGTAGTTTCATACCAATCAATTTTATTGTGGACTGGTATTTGCTTAGCTTTACACTGTCGGAGCTGATGTTCGGGCGTTCGGGATTTATGATTTTTTCTAGCAAAGTGACCCAAGAGCACGGCAAAGTGACCTCTACACCTGATGGTTAGTGGAGTGAGTGAGAATATAATGTCAACTGACGAGATGATTATTAGAGTCGACACAATTATGCCGGCCTGTTGGAGCCGGATACACAGGCTGATCCAGGAACGCAATATTTACGTGGGCCTCTATGGCGGGTTTTAACACATTGTGCACGGTGGTCGCTATCAAGGCGGATATAAAATATATCCTACCACCAACAAATTGTTAAACATTTGTGTCTACACAGTGTTTCTTTTACGTACATTCATCAAGTTTCCGTAGTGTAGCGGTTATCACGTGTGCTTTACACGCACAAGGCCCCCGGTTCGATCCCGGGCGGAAACATACATTTTAATATTTCATAATGTTTAGAGCTAAAATGTTTTTATAAATCTTCAAGTTTCATCAAATGCACTTACCATTTTAATGTCACTAATAATTCATATTTATCTGTTTTGCATATTCTAGTATCTCAATTTGATTTCGCCTTGAACTGTAGCAATACTATGTTAACCAATTCTAAGAAGTTTAAATCGTAATTAAATCAGTCAGGATTTCATTAGTCTCTAACTTTGAATAATATGTTAATATATTGCATAAATGGTTACTGGTGGTAGGTCTCTCATATGTGAGTCCGCTTGGGTACCACCGCAATGTCTATTTCTGCCATGCAGCAGTGTGTAGTCACTGTTGTGTTCCGGTTTGAAGAACAGTGTGGCCAGTGCAATTCAGTGGCGAAAGGTGGAATTTTCCGAAAGATCACCATATAGATACTATGTGCATGAATGCGCTCTGCAAATCGTTCTAATGATAATTTTGGATTCTACAGAAATTTTACGTAAATGGATGCCGCCAGGTTTTTGCTTAGAGGCACGCTTCGCCAATGGTTTAACTACTAGACATAATAAGACATCAACATTTGTGACACAATAACTATAAACTTACATTTTATAGTTGTATATTGTGTATAATACAACATCTCATGTCTCAGGATGGCGAGCGCAGTGGAATACCAAACAATACTTTGTAATTCAAGATTTTGGACGGTGTTTCTACTGTTTATGGGCGGTCGTATCGCTTACAAACGGGACGGCAAGCTAGTCTCATCATTCAAAGCGATAAAAAAAGGTGTCAGTGTTATACATTCGAGGTGTAACCTGTGCTAATAATAAATAATACTGTAATATATTATAAACATGTCGACAGCACATTACCTAATATGTAAACATTGTATAATAAATATAAATCAAGTAATTATTAACTCAGATTGTATATGAAGGCTCTCCGCTCGTCATAGTGACATGTATTATAAGGTTCTTTATAGCTTACAAATTACTTGTTTGTTTTTCGATTATTGTAATAAATATCGTAACGAATGTAATTTTTTCTACCACATCAAGTTCTCTTTTAAAAAAAAATAATGTTATCAAAATGCAGGGTCATTTCATTGTCATTGTCATGTCATTTTGACAGTGCCTCAATAAATTAAACCACATACTAGTTTTCACATCTGCTAACATTGTGCCAAAAATCATCCATAAATAACGAATATTTTCACCAATAATCCCAATTTTACTTTTCTGATCGTTTTGTAGTTTAGTGCGAATATGGCGTGTGAGTGTATTTCTGACTGAAAGTATGATGTTACCGCTACAACTAATTCTCTTAGATTAGTAATAACAACAAGAGGGCGTATTATTAAATGTAATTTTATTGCTATTTATTTTGTTCAAAACTTTGACTTTTTTATTATGCATCAACCGTTCGAGCAACTATTATTTTCACGAAGATCAGTATGTGATTTCATTTAGTAAAGCAATGTCAAAATGATCCTGTATATAAATTTTGCCGGAGACAACACAGAATAGATTAATAATAGTTTTTTAATCCACATTAACCATTGGCCGCAATTGTACAGTCCAGCTAACCTCCAAAATAAAGCGTGAACAAGCGATGATATGAATTGATAGAGGAAACAGCGCTGATGTCAATTTGTACTCGCATTCCAGCTAATGTGGCCGTGTCACTCGCTATTTACATTGTTACCAGATGTGCTGTTACAGTACTTGTGTATTTAATGTCTAACTGGCCATTGTTTTATTTGAATTTGCATGACGAAGAAAAATAATACGATTTTGAATTTGGAATCTTCTTAATTAACGTATTTTTTAAATAATTTGGTTATTCTATTTCGAATTTGGAATCGTTTAAAATTAATAATTTTATAACGTATTTCTAAGGAGTTTGGTAAAGCTTTAAAAAATATCTAACTTATTTTAGTATTTAAACAAAATGAGTAAAAAAGATAATATTTCTTTTAGTTTTGGGTTTCATGTTATGGATTTTTTTTGTATTTTACTTGCTTACTCTCAACCCAGAATAAGACTAACGTGTTTCCATACAAAAATATAAAAAGTAGCGCTCCTTTCACCGCAAGATTCCGAGAATAACATTAAAACAGGCAAAAACTCGCAATACAGCCATGACTAGTACAAGATTAATTGTCAATACAGCGCGGACACCGCACGGGACAAACAAACGAACAAACGTGCGACACGATTCAATATAAGTGCAATAATTTTAGTATTCTCCGGTACACCTACGTACGTAGCGGGGTGCGGTCGTATTCTGCGCGGGGGTCTATCGAGTGTTCGATTTTTGAATTATTTTTGTTGGCGACTTTCATGTTCGATTTTTGAAAATGTTTTTCTTTTTATTAATTTAATTGATTAATTATTGTTAAGAAGTTTTAAAGTTATAATAAGGTTTGTTTAGTAATAGTTGCCAGTACTTTACGTACAACCACGATATTGGCAATTCCGAAACGGCAGTTGAAACGCATAATAAAAATCGCCGATTCTTTTTTAATTCCTGTACCTATCTCTATAACGGACATTAATTCAAATCTCGGTTGACTAACATATTATTTTACTATTTGGAAATCTCAACAAGCCTTGTTTAATTTAAAATCACTACGAAAAATTGACGATTTTTAAAATCGTTTAGTTATTTTTTAGCATTTTCGTAACATGTTATTGTCACAGTTGGTTATAACGTATTTAAAAACTAAAGCAATATTATGCAGATGTAACATAAATATTTAGTTAAAATGCTACTGGGAATAGATGAATAAATTAATTACATTAATTATAAATTATGATCGTTTTAAAGTGCTAGAATGTCACCACGTTATCAACTTACACGATCAATTCACATAAAATAACTAATTTTAGGAATAATATTTGAATATCTGCATCCGTTTTTGACAGAATTTATTTATCTATAATATTTTATTATTTCACGAATATTGATAATTAAAACAAAAATATGTGCGTATTTGACGGTATTTATTACGTTATTATATTTTATGTTGCTGTTTTATTGTATTTTTTTTTGTTTTTAGAAATATATTTTTATTTTTATTATATTGTTTCTTTTTAAGTATTTTAATGAGATTGTGATTAATAATTTATTTATTGATGCTTCTCATTTCGCAGATAATGAAGAAATCGTAAAACATAAAATATTTTTGGGAAAAAATATTAATGATGAACTTTTTTGTTTAAGGCGATACCTCAAGGTCCATTTTCATACATTTTGTTTCACCTTTAATCTGGGTAACTAAACAAGTATTGGCAAGTAAAGAATTTAAATTCACGTCTAGTTAGTGATTAGTTCTCGCAGTTGAAAGAAAAACGTAAAAATAATTAATAATCATGGATATTTCGGCCTTTAAAATTTAATATGACGAAATTTTAAAGGCAGAAATATCCATGATTATTAATTATTTTTAAAAAAGGGGAATTTTTATTGCAAATACAATATCCAAATTGTAAAAAAATTACCAAACTTAAAATTATAAGTTTCTAAGTTTTGAGTAGCTCCTAAAAAGCGATAACCGCGCCATTTTGCTGAGAGCCTCTCAAGTTATGCGCTGCAGAATACACCCGCGTACACAGCCACAACATATCGGCTTGAGGAATTGGCTTGCCCGCCACCACTAAATCAAACAGTCGATAAAAACCTAAATGTTGTCCGATTGCGGGCGAGTAGTGTTGCGCATAAATTTACGCCGTGTTGATAAATTAACTGACCCGCGCATTGTGAGTTATGGGTATCTTGTGTTCTGGGGAGCGTGGTTTTAAAGTCTGGCTAGTTTTTCTAATGCATACGGCTTATATTTTCCTGGCAAGGTTTTTTTCCAAATGACTCGAGTTGGTATATTTAATTAGGTGTTAAATTAGTGTCTCACATATATACCGCTATTTGATACGTAATTCACCCCCCTCCCCCCATTCCTGGCGAGGTTATTATTAGATGGTATCGTGAAATGGTGAAATGCTGGTAGAGGCGGTCTTTGGGGGATGCGAGTCAAGTAATCCGGGGCCTCGCGTGGTGCCTTGAAGGACCTTTCTTACGATCTTACTGATGAAACTGTTATTAAAACTAGAGCACTATTTTGCTCCTCCCGCGGAGTATTGTTAAAATATATTCAGTAGCGTAAGCGACGATAGCCTAGTTGGGTGTTGAACGGAGTGCCGAGACAAATGTCCTCAGGTTCAAAACGCAAGGGCACACACCTCTGACTTTTTTTTAAGTTATGTATGTAGTGTTTGTGAATTATCGCTTGCTCTAACGGTGAAGGAAAACATCGCGAGGAAACCTACATACCTGAGAAGTTCTCTATAGGAATTTCGAAGATGTGCGAAGTCTGTTAATCCGCACTGGGCCAGCGTGGTGCACTAAGGCGTAAATCCTCTCAGTAGTAGAAGAGGCCCGTGCCCAACTGTGGGACAATATATAATACAGGACTGATATTATTTTTATTGTTATATTATATATTTAGTAACCCACTGGATTTCAGTCTATTGATAGTAATTTACAAGCTTGTTATGCCTCTCCTAAAGATTTCTAGGCGATTTTATAAATCTTTAGGGAAGGCCCATGATCACCAGTAAATGTCCAAGAGCTGAAGATTAAGGATTGTTCTGGTGATTTGCATCCGGTTTCCACCTCTTGTTCTACGGCTCTCAAAAGTAGTCACATTATACCCACTCTACATAGAGTAGCAAAAATGTATTTCCGCCCGGGATCGAACCGGGGACCTTGTGCGTGTGAAGCACACGTGATAACCGCTACACTACGGAAACTTGGTGAGTGGTGTGGAAAATATAGGAAACTTGTTTTCAAATACTTAACATTTCATTATTCGTAATTTTTTACGATAATGTTACGCTCTTATTTATTTTCTTATATTTTTATGATCTAACTACGTGTTGCTCGCGGCTTCGCTCCTGGATAAAGTAGTTGCCACTACAAAACTAAACACTAGCGATCGTTAGTGTCACCTATACGACGCAAACGCCATCTATTCGAAACATCTGATTATAAAAATCTTAACTTGCCATAGGATCAAATTACCGGAATTAAAAGTAACCTAAGTATTAATCCAGATAATAGCTTATCTGTGTGTAAAATTTCATCGAAATCCGTTCAGCTGTTTTTGCGTTTACTTCTAACAAACATTCTAACGTCAAAACATCAAAACATTTTCACATACTTTCGCATTTTAAATATTTGATTAGATTACTACATTCGTTTCTTCTCTACCTAGGATTGCCAACAATCTCAAATAACATAGAGAAACATAATATAT
>NW_023595524.1:0-1234 GCF_014839805.1 Manduca sexta | reverse complement strand
CCACATTTCATTTATTATGGTTTATTTGTATATATGATATCTTTTTAAAATGTTGTTGTGCACCGTCAGTAGTATAAATATATTTTTTTATATTATAATCAGATGTAATTGAATCGTTAGAGCGATGCAAAACATGATAAAATACTCTGATCGAAAGTATTTAGATTAATTGAAAGTTTTTACTACTTCGCTCTTTCTGGCGACCGCCGCGCTTCGGCACTGTAATCTGTCTAGGTCCTAAACTACTTCTCAGCCCATTATGAAACTTCGGAGGGATTATCTATACAATAGTAGCTATTTTTAGAAAAAAAATAAAAAATATATAAATATGCCAACTTTGTGAAATTCAAGTTTGAAACTTTCAAACACATTTTTTTTCAAAGAAAAGAAACATTTTTCAATTTCCAAAAATACAATAAAAAGCTCATTAAATGAAGTATTTTTTTCATTGCTTTATTTATTTTATTGTAACATTTAAAAACTTGATAATTGGATTCGAAGTGGCGTATACTAACCGGTCAGTCAAAACTTCAAAGTCCTTTAACTCGCTAACCAGACTTTATACTTTAAAAATATTTTGTATCTGGATCGAGGACATATACAGATATAACATAATCAAATATTACGAAAATCTGAGCAATCGAGTTTTTTTTCGTGCCCGCTTCACGTGGAATGCCCCTTATGTTAAATTTCAACTGTAATTATATAAGAGAGCAGCAATTAAAATCGTTTTAAAAAATGTCATAGATCTTCTGGCCTATAGATCAGACCTTATTTGCTTATTTCGTTCCTTTACAACCCACATGTTTTTATAATGAAACCCAGATTTTGCCAGTTTCATAAATTATGACACAAGACTAATAAAACAGTATTAATGCCCTCACCATAAGGCGAGCTTCTTAACTAACTTCGTATTTCCCTCAGTTATTAAACGATGTTTAAATAATTAGGCCAGTTTTTCGTCTTTGAATTTTTCAAAGAAAGGGGTAGATGAGATGCCTATAGGTGTTGTGTATTACCCGGTCGGTCTGCGTGGCGACGTTGCAGGTGTCGTCGGTGCGCGGCTCGTGGCTCTCAGCCATGCGCAGCATCTGTTGCTGCAACACGCGCACCAATCGGTCCCGCTCCTCTAGCTGACTCTGTAAGTGAATTAATAATATGTTTACTATTCAGGCGACAATGTCCACAGGTTAATATATAACTATACTAAAGCCTCCACACACAAATACACACC
>NW_023595523.1:0-11154 GCF_014839805.1 Manduca sexta | reverse complement strand
ATACAGTCGTTGTGTAACCGTTCTCGCTCTTAGATTATCATTAAATATCAATGATTTTTTTAAATACATTTTGTTAATATATTCCTATGACATTATTTTTATATTTTCATTTTGCTATAAGTCTTTGAAATGTAGTAGAACGGTTAAGAGTGAAATAATGTTTAAGAATGCGTGATGTCAAGACTATTACCATATAGACGTGCGAAAGAGATAGCTAGATATTATCACTTCACTAAATCAAATCAGTATTAAAATATAAACTGTTGCCATATGTTTCCTGCTGCTTCCAGGAGATAATTGTAGTCGATATTATCGTATCGCGACGTGATTCTTAAATTTACATCAGAAAAGCACTTATGGCAAATCTCTACCTCTTATGATTCAGACACAAGTTCTTCATTTTATACCATTGAATTACGAATATTTAACTTAAAATGAGGTATGTGAATAAAACACTAATCACTAGCCAGCGGGGCGCCTACTTTAACAAAATTTCAGTGTAGTTTTACAAGCTTTTATCGATGATCACAATTTAATGTCTGCTATAAAATCTTTACCGCCCTATCGTTTTGTTTGTTTCCATGGTAACGGCACAACGAACTATTTTACGAGTATTCTATTGGCTATTTTTACGATAAAAAACGATTTCGCCGGTGACATTCCAGTTAATGATTAATTTGTAACTGTTCTGAACTTTTTTAGTTATTTGGGATTTAACAGTCTTGAAATGTTATGTTGTACGTGGGGTTATTGCTGTATGTTATCTTACAGCCGCCATATATATTTTTTTTGCTTATTAGGAATATTTATGTTGTATAGGTATAGATATTAATGACTTCATGATAGTCTACATTAATCTTTTTATTTCCCATTATCCAGTTTGGAATCCTTAACTTCTGTCACCATTATAACCGTATACGTGTTTTATAATTTTGTTGTATAGGGTAAACTTGTATGGTATGTCCATTGAAACTTTTAGCGAATTTAAAGAGAACAATCCTAATCGTGTTCAGTATACCGATAGAAAAATGAAAGATAAAGAAATTAGAAATAAAACAAATATTTTTCGCGAGTAAGTAATCAGTTCACCATAAAATAGGTGCGTACACGTCGAGTGCGCCAATCGTAATGGCGCGAGAGGGCATGTCCGCGATCGCAGCGCCACGATAGCATTGTGCGGCGCTGCGCGAGAGTCGATCGCGACGCCGATTGCGAACGCCTGTCGCTTACGTGTCGCCACCCGCCTTTATCTCGAAACTCATCGCACGCAAATTATAATCGATACCATTATTGTAATATCAAAGTGTAACATTCACACCACCATTGTTCCTTTTCTTTGGCACAGTTAGCTCTTTGTTTCCGAGCCTCGTTGTACATCATTTATTAAAGTTAGAGATACTTTGTTCAATCTTTCATCGCTTTGTTTCAATGATTTAGTTATCTGTTAACCGATTAATGCAATTAACGTGCGCAATGATCATAAACAAACTGTGACAAGCCGCGGTGTTTTGTCATGCCAGATATCCAATTGAAGTCGCTGTCTACAAGTCGTTTACTCAGCAGGTGAATGTCGATAAAACAGTTTTTGCTATGTTTAATTCAGATGAATACTTATTTTTCTAGTCGCATTCTACTATGTTTTATTTTGTTACGTGGTAGGTCTTTCCTGTGCAAGTTTTTTTGGATAGATACACTTGCAATATCTATTTCTACCACCAAGTGGTATTATACAAGCGCTGTTGCGTTTTTAGTTCTAAGCACATGATAATTTATATAATTATAGGGCACATAGCGTAATTAGTGAAATATAAATTAGTCAGATCAAAATATTTTGAAGATGCATGTCAAATGCTACAGAATTCTTGTCATGGTCACTGTACAATAAAAAACTTCATAAATGATCATAATAATATAATATCCCAAGTTATTTTTATAAACAGAAAAAGAAAACAAAATTAAGTGCCATTGATTCGTCAGAAACAAATTAACAGTAGAATCGACAATACAGTGTGTGCACATACTTTAATTTCTTGCTCGGCCAGCTAACAGCTGGTTTTCGAAACCAATATCGCTTGCAAAACGTTTAACTTTAAAATATCCACCTTCACCCCATCCTCTTCCATAACTGTTAACAGCCAACCAGTACGGTACACCATTCTCGACTCCATAGCCTAAAACTCTGACGCTGTGAGCTCCAGCCATACCACCATACATGTGTTCATAAACACCAGATTTATAATTCCGAAAATCATCAAAAACAGTAAATACGGCTTCTATTGGCCCATTTTGGAATAATTCTGCGATTATTTGGCCATCATCACTAGCCACAGAGTAAACTGAGGCACCATAATGTTTGTTACTTTCATAAGAACTTCCGTCAACACAAGTTCTTGTACATGTTTGATTGTACTTGAGTTTATCAATGTCGTACGGCTTACATTCTTGAGTAACCAGCCCTTGGGTGGTCCAAAAATTAAAGGCCTCTTGTGGATAGTAACCTTTACAAACATCTTTGGTTAAGCATTCAAAATCCTGTTCCGATAAGCGAACATCAACGCCTAAGCCAATGCATGTTCTGTCTGATGCAACAGTAGCTGTTCCGAAGGTCCAGCAGGATCCACAAGCGCCTTGATTGTATACTTCGCTTATGCTTCCACAACTAGGCCATTGCTGTCTCGCATCAAAGCTTTCTGGTGCAGCTGCGATAACTGCGGGGCTGTGATATATTCTTGGAAGATTGTTGAAGGTCTCTTCGTCCATATAAACGCAAGAGGTACTTGACTCGTGTAATTCTGGGGCAGATCCAATTTTGAAGTTGTAATTTTGACTATTAAAGTATTCTATAAATTCTTCCCTAGACATTGTCATATATTTGTCGTGGAGGTCGGCGTCGAAATCGCCGAGTACAAAACTCACAAGTGCTAGCAATAACGTTACTTGGAACATTGTGGCGGTTATTGTTAATTTCCCCTACATCAGTCCTCCTTTTATTCGATATTTTGAAATTCAAACCATTTTAGGATTTTATGGTATTTCACATTTACTTGTGATATAAGTTACCTTATAATATATCAACACCTATAGCTGTGTTGATTTCACTATAAAAATTACACATAAGTTGTGTTAACGACTCTGTCCGCGCATTATTGGAGGTTCAGTATTACATACATCATCCTCAGAATATTTAATAATTTTTTATAGCATATTTATACTATGTTTTATGGAAGTGGAAATCCGTTTAGTAGTTTTATTCCGCAGTTGAACAAATTAATAGATTAAAGACATAATGAAATAATAAAATATTCTAATTCGATAATTGTTTTAAACACATCCTTAGACTTAAGGTTTTACTTGTAATATATATTTAGATTTGTATGTTATTACTATTATTTGAAAATATTAAAAATATTGTTTATTAATATAGGTTTTCAAAAAAAACGACATGCAAAAAACTAAAAATATAGTTTTTGATAGCTTAGAAACAATACACTAATTAACTCATAATACAAAATAATTGTCATTTTTAAAATTTTCACAATTTATGCGTTAGATAAGTCGACGAAGTTTTGAAATACTCGACCGTGCATATCGCTATAAAATTTTCCACAATATAATAATAAAAATACCAGAGATGTTAACAAAAATAAAAATAACGAAGTACTAGCAAATTTCACATTCCTTAACATACAACAAAATTTTTACCAACGTCACATATTTAACACTTACTTTGCGTAAATAGGGGACCGGCCTATGCTTGACTTTGTACATTATTCTATATGTAATGGTTAATAATACGAAAAAGAAGCACTCTTGCGAAAATTGCGTAAATATTGGTTAAAAAATGAGCGAGTAATTCATATTTAAAATATTGTAATGTGCAGAAGTGGGCGCGATGTGGGGATATCGCTTCATCTCTTTCTTTTGTACGCGTCGTAATTCCCGATGACGTCACATGTGGGTATTTCGTCTCTTTTCTGTTTCTTGTTAATTACCCCACTCTACCGAAATTCGAAGACTTATAACTTGTTGATTTTTTACTGGATTTCAATAATTCCTTCTGTGTTATAATTTATATAATGTAAATATTTGATAATAGTAAAGAACAAAAATGAGTCCGGTACCTTATTGTATAAGTTTGCTGTGTTCGATGACATACGTGAAATAATGATTTTAAATAGCAATGGTCCGTCAACTGCTATAGTCGTTAAGGCTGTTCAATTTTGTAATTGGCCATCAACTTATCAGATTGTTATCTTCTCAATTACTGTCGTGTGCCACGATGATGCTTTTAATGACAAATTATGCTTGACATTTATTTAAGGCACTTAAAGATAAATATTGTAAAGTAGAAGCTGTTAGCGTAAGTTTTTTAGATTATACTCTTAACCTTTTTATTCCTTAAACTCCAGGGGGTTATTTATGATCTAGTTGAAAGTGGAACTCTACCTGGAGTAAATATTAATGCAACTACTTAAAGGGTATCTCATAAAGGTCATATTCTAAGAATTTTTAATGAAATATCAGAAGTTTTAAAATAGCCAATTCACATTATGCTTTGTCTATGCGATAGGCAAAATAACAATGTGCTGCATAATGTATTTGTATGACCGATTCTCGTCACAAAATAAAATAAACAACATTAAACTATCATCTTATAATTCCATTAGATACCGAAAAATTGTGGCAATATTGATCAACTTACTAGATGGCAAACGTAGTGCTCACGGAGAGCGTAATCATATTTAAATTTGTTTAAATATTAGCATCAAAGTAATTTTTTCTGGAATTTTTACCAAGCTTGTCTTCAAGTAAAAATTAATTATTAAAAATTATTTTAAATTGGGTATTATATCTTAGGAATCTTAGGTTACAGTAGTCGTAGGAATCACGTTTAAAATAGCTTCTACACATTACGCCAGTACTTAACGCCTGATAACATTTGCACGAGAATGCTGCGCTTTGAACGTTTGCAAGCTCATTAGGCAGGCATCGAAATTAGAATGAAAAATCGACCTAAAATACATAATATAAATGCTCAAACTAATTGATACAACAATATAAAAACATATACATTAAGCTTAAGATTTAATCTTGCAAATCTTATATTTTATGTTTAAAATAAAAATCAATATGTTTTAAAATTTGCGTTGAACATACTGGATTGTACCAGTATTTTATTATGATATGTTGCTAATATATTTTTATTGCTCGAATTTTTAAATAACTAACATGTGATATTTAAATTTAAGATTTTTATGATTCTGATTCATATCTTAGCCGTTATCTTAAGATCTATTTTTAAACACGCACGCAGAGAAAGGTGTGTGAAATAATTACACAGTATACTGAATTGAATTATTCCATATAAAAGTATGCAATGGTACAATTGCGCTTCTATTATAGAGCCAGCTTTCTAAATGGCTGAAAGGTGAAAGTTCTATGCTAAGCGGGGTTTGCAATGGCATCACGCGAGACACCAACAGCTGTTACGTAAAACATCGTATAACGGCCCTGGAGCTATAAATTGACGCAATATAAGGTCAGGGTCCCCGTACAAACGTACGGCGTTCGATGTGGATGCAATGCACCGCAAAGTGGTCATTCGTTTCAAATAAATTACCATGTAATGGTGCGTTAATTTGCATACTATATTCAACGATATCGCCGTCTTTATATTCAAAAAGAAACGTTATTTTTGTTGGATAAAGCACATTTTTACTTGCATCCCTTATTTCATTCAAAAGCTCTGGCGGTGGCGCTGCTGCGACGGGATAAAGCTGGAACTAAAATTGTTCATGAAAGTTCATGCGCCATCCCAGAGATGGCGTTGCTAGCGGAGGGTGAAAAAGGTTCGTATCTGTGTTCGCTTAGGGGTAGCTTGGTGTTGGAAAGTCGCCACTTGTTAGCGGAAAGGTTGTGCATCCCCTGTTGAATTAATGCGAGGGTTGTAGCATAGATGGCGCTCTGAAACTGAAAGTGTTATTTGGTAGAGTCGAGCGACTACTTCAAAATATTATATCAAATATTTCATATAGTTGCAATTATTACAAAGACTAAGCTTTTAGTTTAATACTAATAATCTAAATAAAATTTATAAATCTTAAAACTTAACATAATAGGAATGATATAATTGAAAAGATAAACCAAATAATATACCTACATATAATCCCAATGTTAAAATTATTCAAGAATATGTCATAAACAATTGTCATTTGTCAAAATAAGTTGAATAACATGTATTTCATTGGCATCAAAACTGCAAAATTCCAACACAAATACAAAATAACCCCCAACAAATAGTTTGCGAATGCTTACATTATTGTAATTCGTACAATAAAAGTGAAATCTTCAAACTTTATGCAAATTAAAATTCGCACAAACATTCCATCGTTGTTTGCCACCGTTTCATATTGTTCCTTTGAAATCCATTGCATAAGCGTTTGTAGTTGACAATGCGTGTCGTAAATTTTACATTATCCTACGGGACTTAAGCCAATTCATACCTTTGTTACCTTTTGTTCATTGTTTTTGATTTACCTGTGAACAAGCAAGGAGCTTTTATGATGAGCCGACGACATTTAGTTCTAAAGATGGAGATGGGTGTACATTTTATTAGTGTACAAGATTATATTAGGAGTTGTTTATAGCTTCAAAATTTTATTAAAGTTATAATTACTCAAAAGCTTTACGAAAATTATTTATCTAATATAAAGTTTTTGGCCTTAAAGTCATGAATTTATCTATAATATTCTGTAATCATTTATGAAAAGACCAACACTCACATATTAATATTTTATTGATGTTTGTGGCAGATTTGTATTATTTTCGCATGTGGCTCCGTCCACGTGGAAAATTTTACTGAACGTACACAATTTTTTTAAATTTTGTGTTACTAAGTTAGTTTCATTCAAATCCAAAAAGGTTTTCTTTTCACATCATAAAAATTCAAATTTTTAATATTAATAATATAAAAATTTAATCATACATTAACATTTACCAATACGTATTATATGTATAATGCATTTCTACTAGATTCCAAACAGTAAAGTTGCGTGCGGAATACGCGGCCATCTGTAAAGATAATGGAATGGCTGTTGCGCTTCTGAGCTTTATCGAGGCTCGGTAGACCGGTGCCTACGTCAGCAGCGCCTTGCCATCGACTGGCTAGATAGCACTCATCTGTGCACGATGCACTTTCATAATTAGATGATTTCTCATGTTTAGACATTGGAACAAAATATTTTTTTGGGATTTTTATTTTACAATTATCTCCAGACGTTTTGAAAACTGCAACCTTCGTAGTCACGGAGGGAGCCCCGAAAATTATAATATAAAAAACCGCGATAAAATTCGAAAAATAGTGTCATCTCAATGTTTATAATTTGATTTCATACTTGATGTTAATTTGCTTGAAGACTAGCCGTGTCTAGGAACTTATTAATAAAAATATATTATTTGATACTGAAATTATTTGCACGGATGATAATGAGAAACGGGAATGATATAAGACCTGGCAAAAGATCCTTTTTGCCAAGATAAGTTACTGTTTATGATACAAGTTAATACTTTTACATAATATAACGCATAATAAATAATATAATTTTTACATAATTATACCTCCTATGTATTTCCCTGCGTTTAATATTTTCTTCTTAATTCTTCTTGGCATATTCGTTGCTTTCCATTACAATTTCACAGCTAAGCAACAGCTCAAATTTAAACTGAAAAAACTACAACCAAAATCTTAATAAACAATTGCATTATCAACATGCACCAAGATATTTAGATGTCTCGTACGAACCAAACACACATGATTTATCCCGAAATACGGGCTTCTATGACGTTTCCACACCATAAATTCTATCCCTCAAGGCGCGCCGACATATCGGATGCTTTATGAAGAGAGAGTCGGGACAGTTGGATGCGCCCTGCTTTTGAATACTGGCAACATGAAACTATGTTGTTAAAGGACGTTGGGATCTTTGCTCGGATCAACTAAGTGCGGTTTGATGCGAAAACTTGTTATCTTGGTGGCAATATGAACAGTTTCTGTAACTTGAGTTAAAGTATTAAGAAGTTCAACTTAAGTACGTATGCCGACAATTATATTAATCGTAAGGATAATGTAAACATTAAATTAGTGACTTGAAAACAGTGTTAACAATACATACTTCCTCTATGGTAGTGTTAAGATAATTAAACCTAATTAACTAAACCTAAAAGGAACTAATCAATAACTATCAGACTCTTAACAATAAGTTACTTGAGCCGTAGATGTAAAATAAAAAAGTGTAAGTTTCGAACAATATAAATATTAATAAAAAGTCATTTGAATTTTACGCGCCCTAAAGCCTCAACTACTACTCCAAGAGAATTCGTTGCAGCGGCAACATCACACTTTCAGTCAGAAATACACCCACGCACAGGCCAATCGCATTAAACTACAAAATGATAAAAAAATCTGAAAACTAAAACCAGGATTTTTCGTGAAAATATTAGTTATTAATGCATGATTTTTGGCATTGATTGAATGTTAGCAAAGGTGAAGACGAGTACGTGGTTTCATTTAGTAACGCAATGTCAATATGACGCTATATAGGCGGTCGCATTTAATATTTTTTACGTATAAAGTATATTAATTTTAATATAGCTAGTGTAAACGCGGTACCCAGGCGGGCAGGCCGGGTATAAATCTGACGCATCCGGCCGGCCACCGCGCCGGTAGTGGCGACGATTATTCACCCAATATCGAGTTTTGGCTTCACTTGCTAGCTTCTAATCTTCGCTTTCGTCGAAACTGGATTTATGTTCATGATGGAATAGTTCATTTTAAATATCGTATGGGGAATTTGGATTATGATGTTTTAAATGGAGTAGTCTTTTCATTTGTTCATTATAATACATTGAGCAAAAGTAAATAGAATGTTGTGATACAAGCTCCTGAACTGGGAATATCTGTATGTCAGGAGAAAGTTCCTTATATATAGATATACTAAACAACAACCGGTGAGTAGTTAGTTATATTTAACAGTATTTGAAATCTAGTTAGGTCACTGTGTGTCATTCTTATTGTAATATATATCTTGACGTCTAATTGTGTTTCAATACCTTCATGTTAATTAAAATGTTATACTCTACTATTTTTATTTACCGCAATACGATAAAACTTAGCAGAAATCGGAAAAGGTCTAATGCATAAATAGAACATTAAACAATGATTTACAAGTTAACATTACAAGTTTTATAGTTCCGAAGTTCTCACAAGGATCTTAAACACCGTAAGTAAAACAAACTTTGGACATTACTCAAAAATTCCTACCAAATTATGATAAAGCCTAAAAGCTTCTTGGCGCTACGACAAATCTGGGGATAGCTATCTTAAATCAATGTCGTCGCTCATTAGATTTTGTCCGCAGACCATGTTCTAAGTGAATATTGCGACCTTCAGCCATAGGTCTAGACATGGCCTTATTCGTAGTTTGTACTTAATAAATATTAGACTATACGGAAAACTCTATATAAGTATATAATGTCAACCGCATTGAGTACAGCTAAATGAAAAGAGTAGTGATTGTAAAAATATCTAATTTATTTATTTAATCGTTATCATATAAATGATTAAAATAATATCTATTCATTTCCTTTTGAACATATAACTTAAAAAGAATATAGTACTACAGCAAACAACTGTAAAATAAGAAAGATTAAACTAAGGAAAGGTGCAAAGGGTTCAATTGCTCCCGGCTATTTCTTACAGATAACATTTGCAACGGATAATTTTATGATTTTAATCGTGTTCTCACAAAAGACTTTCATTTAATCTTCATCTTCCTAATTTAAATTTAAAAACATTAGCAATAATTATAATTTATTAAGTAGGTATTATTAATATAAATACTATGTGTATATTTTGTACCACAACTGCCTTCCCCAACTTCTAATTATTATGGGAATTTAAACCATACTACCATATTATTGACTAGCTTCCGCTCGCAGCTTCGCCCGCGTGGATTTCGGACTTCAAAAATGGAGGAGGTGCTCAATTTGTCGGGATGTTTTTTTAAGTATGGTGGTATGCAGGTGGTCCGATTGTCCTGTCAGGGTCTGATGAAATCGAAGGAAGCCTATAGCATGATTCAGTATTCACGCGTGATGGCTTATTATTAGCGTATTTCATGTATAACTTTGGTGTTTCTATACCGATTTCTATGAATCTTTTTTAAGGAATATTTAATAATGTTAACTTTTTTAAATAGGGATGACTGAGAGTGTTATAAACGTAAGAGTAGTCAAATATAATGAGAAAGCTTCGAACTGCTAAGCTATCGGGAGTTACACGTGTTATTGTGAGTCAACCATAAAAGATAGACATATGCAGTCGTGGGATATTTTTTACATAATTTTAAGGAGAACATTTCCGTCATACATGATTTTTGTATAGCTTTAACCATTAAGGTTGCACACGCGACGGAAGCTTAAAAATGGAATAACTTCTCCCGTTTTCCCAACATTTCCCTTCACTGCTCTGCTCCTATTAATTGTAGCGTGATGAAAAGTATACTATAACCAGCACAGGAGTATGACAAATAATTGTACCAAGTTTCGTTAAAATCCGTCGAGTAGTTTTTGTTTCTATAACGGTTATACAGACAGACAGACAGACAGACAGACAGACAGACAGACAGACAAAAATTTTACTAATTGCATTTTTGGCTTCAGTATCGATCCCTAATCACCCCCTGATAGTTATTTTGGAAATATATTTCATGTACAGAATTGACCTCTCTACAGATTTATTATAAGTATAGAAGATATGTGGTGAGTTGGCAGAGCTTATTTGTGCTCTTTATCAACACAGGTTCTCACGTGCTCGTAATCCAGTACTCAGGACATGCTATTTTACATCTCTCATCCTTAAATAAATATAGAAAAATCAATTCTCCACTTCGTTCCTTCCGCCTTAAAACCTAAGTCCAACTCTCCACTTCATTTCTTCCACCTCTATACCTGATGGACTTTCTACACTGCCAGCTGCCCCATCAACTCACACCTCGTCCAGCCCAAACCCGCTAATACCGCTATCATATAAATCACTTCGCCATTTTGTTCTCCAACGCACCGATAACTCTTTTGTCATTGGGTGATGTAGTAGGT